>NC_040037.1:40987910-41289388 GCF_003713205.1 Coffea eugenioides
TCCGTCTCAGTCTTAGGACTGCGGATGAAGACATGAAACAGGCGCTTGAAGATGTTTCCTGGATAGATATCACTAGTGACAAGCAGATTTTTACTCCACCAAGCAGATTCAGATTTTTACTCCTCCAAACTAAAACCTACCTGATTTATGGATGGTAACATGAATTATGGATAGGGAAATGTTAATTTCTCAAGGCAATGCAATCAGCACGTTTTATGTAGTTAAGACACAACTGATTAGGATTGATTCACTCGACATGCTTTATTCTAATGTTTGATTGCTATTAATGGAAAAACTTCTACTATTCCTCTTATTAATACACTTTTCCAATCTCATATCATGGCAAATCCATTCTCTAATTGACATGGTGCAGAATGTTTAAAATTTATCATGCCATTTATGTTGTATTTTTTGTTTTTATTTGGAGCAAAGATTACTTTGTCGAAATAAATATACTTCAGTCATTACAATTTGTTTGTCATATTTAATTTATCATTTTAACTTTCGGGATGCAGGTCCAAAGACTGAACTTCTTCTGCTTTAGATATATATTCTGCAGAAGTTTTGTAGTTTAAATTGTTCAGATTTTGAATACACACTTTTCTACATCCATAAAAGTTGAATTTTGAAGTCCTCTTTCGTATAATTTACTTAATTGAAGGAGAAATTTTTATGTATAAAAAATACTGGGCCCCGGCATAGCTGCTAGTAAGACTAAATATGATATTTCAAGTGGTAAAGTTAACCATATTGGCTCATGGATAGTTGTGGCTGTTAAATGATGATAAAAAAAAAAATCTTAGAGGGCAAAGTGATACTTACCCCTAATTGTAGGGGCTTAGTGTAATTAACTTCTTTTCTTCTGTATATTGATCGCAGTCATAGTTGGACGCACTCATTAATTTAGATTACTATCATAGTTTGGTGAACACATATGCAAAATTAAATCTAAATTTCAAATTAAAATTTAGATTAATTTTTATGACTCATTCACATGTTGTCATGCATAACAATGATATAGTGTACAAAAAATTATTCTTTAAAATGAGAAAAATGCAGTTTTAATCTCCAATATTTAGCCCCAATGCAAGTTTAGTCCTTAAAATTTTGACAAAAACAAATTTGGTCCTCAATATTTAGCCATCTACAGTTTGGTCCTTAAAATTTTACCAAGAGTAAATCTGGCTCCTAATGTATCCACTTTAAAGCAAATTTAGGATATTTGAAAAAATTTTCCAACTATTCACAGGATTTAGTCACATCTAATAATGCGTTTGTTAAATTAAATTTCAAAACAAAGAAGCAAAACAGTGTCTAACTTTAAAGAACAAAATTAAGAACTAATAATTGGTGCTAACTAATTAACTAGTAAAATAAAGAAAACATTTTAAACTAAAACTAGTCAAGAGTACCTAGTTCATTAATATAGAACTCATTTTCTTTCTCAAACCCCACTATCCCAAGCTTCGTAATTTAACTTTTCATATAGATTAACAAATTTTCTTTCTTTTTTTAGTTAATTAGCTACTAACGTGCCACCATATAACTTGTTCTTATAGTTCAAAAGTACTCGCTTGTTTTATTCTTTTTAAAGTTCAATTAAACAAACATCTACACATGTAATTGATTCCATCAATATTTGGAAACATCAATCAATTGTCCTAAATCTGCATCAAATTAATAACATAGAGGACTAAATTTGCTCCAGCAATTTTCCCCTTAAAAAAATATCAATTTCTTTTTAGGTTTTTGTTTGGATCGAGAGATTTGATAAAAGATTTGAAATCCATTCAAATCTCTCTAGTTATTTGAATTATTTAAAAGGTCTAAAGGCCTTTGAATTTTTTTTAAATTAAAGAAAATATCTAAATTAAAAGGCTTTTGAATTTGTAATTCACCAATTATTAAAATACATTTTAAATGCTATAATAATTTTAATTTGTTATTTACAAATTTAAATACCTCTTAAATAATCTAAATAACTAGAGAAATTTGAAAATATTTCAAATTTTTGTCAAATCTAGGGCTGTTCACGAATCGAGCCGCTCACGAGCCGATCGCAAGTGGCTCGAATACAAGCTCGAGTCGAGCTCGAACTAATCAAGTCGAGTTCGAGTTTAAAAGCATTAATCTCGTTGGCTCGCGAGTTCGATTATATATATTTTTTTATTTTTTATTTTAATAGCAAAATTATATATATTTCTAATATTTTATTATTTATTAAAAATTATTATTTTATTTATTTTTAAAAATAAAATAATTATTTCTTATTTTTAAAAATAATAATAATAATAATTATTATTATTTTTAAACTCAAGCTCGAGCTCGACTCGAACTCGAACTTGACATTTTGATTTCTTCGAGTTCGAGTTCGAGTTCGAATTTGAATCGAACTTGAATTCGAACTCGACTCGAATTCGAACTTCATAAAATTAATCGAAAACTCGATTCGATTAGGTCAAATCTCGACTCGACTCACTCGTTTGTACCTAGCAATGCGCCTGCAATGAGTCTACTTTGCTAGTTGGGACTCAGCCTAAAGACTTTCTCACTCGTGCGAGTCTTCTTCCTGCCATCTATCTATCTAAACTCAGCCTAAAGAGTGTTCGAGTCTTCTTCCTTCCATCTCTCTGTCTTCCGTCCATTCCATCTGCCGGTTCTCTTCCAGTTTTGGGATTGATTCTGACTCCCGAGAGTTGGGAAAAAGAAAAAATGGGATCGGTGGATTTTGGAGAAGTATCCCATTATCTTTTAGCTAAGTTTTCTGCCCTTCTTGACGAAGCAGAGAGAGATAAAGATGGCAGCAGAATTTCTTGCATCTGGCGCTTCCGAAGTGCAGAGACCCGCATCAAATCCAAGTACGCCAACGCTATCAATACTAGCAAAATAACCACCTGTGCTAATTCTTGTACGGATCTTGACATCCGGAAGTTGCTCTATGACCTCATTTCTGCACTGTCGGAGTGCCGCGTTTTCGCCCAGCAGCATCGCAGGGCTGCTGCCGTGGGGGACAAGAAGGGTTTCTTGGGATTCAAGCATTTGTGGTTCATTAGTCGCACGAATCGAAAGCTGGATGACCTAGACAAGAGGCTCAAACAAATTTTCAGTGGAGAGATTCCAACTGGGGCAGATCCCGCCTCGATTGCTGGTAATAAGGAGGACGACGATGATGATGCTTATGATGATGAAGAAGCAGACTTTTCAACGGGGTCTGTAGGATTGGATCCGGCAGCGGAAACAGTCGAGAAATTTATTGTTGAGGGATGTGAAGATGATACTAATACTATACTGAAGGGGTTTGGAATTGTGGGGTTTGGGGGATCAGGGAAAACCACGCTTGCCCGGAAGGTTTTCTTGAGTTTGAAAAATATGTTCTGGCCAAGGATTTGGGTTTCTTTGTCTGGGACCCTTTGTGATGCGGCGGTGAGCGTGGACTTGAGAGTGAAGATTTTAAGGAAAATGTTGGAGCAGGCTGGTGGTGATGTCTCAGAATTGTCGACTAATGTTGGCGATATTCCCAATCTCACTGAGAAGCTTTACCGTCGGTTGACATGTAAGAGGTATCTTATTGTGCTGGATGAGGTCTGGCATGTTAATGGTTGGTATGGGGATTTATGCTCTGAGCAGCCAAAAGGCGATGCATCATTCGGGGACTGCATATCTCATGCCTTGCCCAAAGATAGTGGTGGGAGAATCATTGTCACAACTAGGCGAAAGAGTGTTGCAACACAGATGGTAGGTGAGGAGAACTTGAAGCCAATTGATACTCTGCTGGGCCAAGAGATTGGCTGGTCAGTGTTTTCTGAAGCTGTCCGTAAAGATGGAAGAGTTGATGTGAAGAACAACACTCTGTTGAAGATGGAGGAGATAATCCGCAAAGAATGTGCTGGCCTTCCCTTAGTTGCCAGGGCTTTAGGAACGATAATTCCAGATCAAATGCAAAAGGTGGATTTACCTCTAGATGACAAGCAACAATGGAAGGCTATACTCAAACTAACTGAGATGCAACGATGGAGGTCTCGTCCAAAGGAGGAGGCCGAGGAGATTGACAGTACTTTCAATGTTCAGCAGGACTCGATCAGAAATCCTAATTTTTAACCCCCCCCCCCTCTCCCCATCTCTTAAGTCCCATCCCTCTGTTGTTGGGGGCAAAAAAATGATGTTAATGGCTCTATTTACTTTGTTTCTGAAGGTTCTGATGTTAATGGCTCGTCTAAAGGAGGAGGCCGAGGAGCGGGAGGTCTGGGAGAATGACAGTACGCTCGATTTTCTGCAGGACGTGATCAGAGATTCTAATTTATAATCCCTCTCTCCCATCCCTTAAGTCCCATCCCTCTGTTGTTGGGGAAAAAATGATGTTCATGGCTCTATTTACTTTGTTTCTAATGGCACTTGATCTTGCGATTTAGTTGTGGTTGTGATTTCTTAGAAGCTAGCATACTTGTGTGTTGTGGAGCTGGAATAGACAAAACTTTCTCGCTTTTTGTCTATCTTGACTTGGAGAGTCCAGATTTCGTCCAACCATTGATGTAAATTCAGGCAATTTTTCCCTTTAACCAATGAAATTTCTATGTTTTTTTCTCGTCTTTGTTTGCTTTTTCAAAAAGTCTTTACTGGTTAATAAGTGCTCTCTAATGCTGAAGGATAAATCTTGCTGGAATCCTTGTGCTCAGAGTCTAGAAAGGCTTTGGTTAAACTATCAATCCCACTTGATAAGGCAACATTTAACCATTGGGCCGGAAAAAAAAAAAGAAAAATCAAGAGTGCAGCAGTGTATTTACCTGATCTTGAGGTTCACCCTCCAACCCCAATACAACCTCAATGGGGTTCCCCTTCTACCATAATGTAGTATTGTAGATTGCCGCCATTAGATTTTTTTAAAAAAAAAAAAAAAAAAGATTTCCTCATGTTGTAGGAGTAATGTAGATTATTATTGTTAGATTAAAAAAAAAAGACAACATTTGGGCGGCATTTTCCCTCAAATTTGTATACCTCTTCTCTGGAAGCCCTGACCTGGCTGAAAGTCGACCAAATACATAAAATATGTAAGGCTTAAAAAAAGGTACTATTATGAAATAATTATATGTTATAGATGTATATCACATTCATCTCATCCCCTAAATGATGACAAACCTTTTATGTACTTTGAAATGATGTTATTACGATTTTTGATATGAAAAAGCTATCGAGGTGATACGTGTGGCATGACCTCATTTCTGCACTCTCGGAGTGCCGCGTTTTCGCCCAGCAGCATCGCAGGGCCGCGGCCGTGGGGGACGAGAAGGGTATCTTGCGATTCAAGCATTTGTGGTTCATTATTAAAAGAATCGACGGTTGGATGAACTAGACAATAAACTCAAAGAAGTTCTCAGTCGAAAGATTTCAACAGGGGTAGATCCCGCCTCAATTGCTGGTAAAAATGAGGACGACGAGGATGATGCGTATGATGATAAAGAAGCAGACTTTTCAGGTGGGTTTGTAGGATTGGATCCGGCAGCGGAAACAGTCGAGAAATTTATAGTTGAGGGATGTGAAGATGATACAAATACTACACTGAAGGGGTTTGGAATTGTGGGGTATGGGGGATCAGGGAAAACGACACTTGCCCGGAAGGTTTTCTGGAATTTGAGAAATATGTTCTGGCCAAGGATTTGGGTTTCTATTTGACTATTTGGCCATACGAAATTTGACTATTAAATACTACCTACTACGATCTTCAGTCGCCATCTACTTTATTGATTTCTCTGTGCAAGGCATAACTACTATGCTTCATTTCTCACGTGTTTCTAGTCAATTAACAATTTAACATATCAATTCACTTTTATTATTTTTCTAATTATCAAAATTACATGATTAAAAGAATAAGGTTTTCAATAACTTGTTCATCTCTTACAACCTTCCAATAGATTGGATATAGAGTCTTGTTACTTATTAGCCTATTAATGAGTATTTATATACTTCCTGCACTACCTGCGTGATGAGCATTTTGTGTGATTAGATAGGTGGTCAATATTTCATTATTCAAAATAGTCTATTGTCAATTGAAACATAAAATCTATAATTGTTTGATTGTTTTGATATCCGTGAAAAGTGACATATTTGTTTATATGTCATGAAAATATATGATCTAATTTCAATGAACCTAACTTGTGAATTTGTTGATTAGAATTGGTGGACTTTCTAGTTATTAACGTTGTTGATACATTAAATCTTCAGAACTTGTTTAGGGTTGTCTATTAACAAGAGAAATAATCAAAAAAACTTATTTTGGATTTGAAAAACTAAGAAGTGAGCAGTTGTCAGAACTTATTGATTACCATAATCAATTTATTCATGAATATATAAATTTATCCTTACATCGATGATTGGCGGAATAAACCAAAATCAAGATTATTCCTATGACCAGAAGTTTGTATATTATTATTCCAATTCTATATGATTTTGAATTTCTGTTATTACTTTATTTTTTTTAAGGCACTTTAGTTTAAGTTCTCAAAACCCCTCTTCCTCTTATTGATAGTTGCTGCAACGAAATAAATCAATCAATTCCTATGATCACTATACACAAAAGCAAAATTTAATTCGTGTAGGTAGAATTCGATACCCATCACCTTATCTAAAGCTTCAAGCTATTATAATCCTATTCTACAGCTTATGGGTATTTTATACTGTGACTGTAGATGCTGTTTTAAATAAATTTTATTTTTATAAAATAGAGAAAATATATACCATCCAATTAATAGACCCTAAAGTCAAAAAGTTTATCTGATGAGTTGACACAATTATTGTTGGAATATTTTTCTTTGCTAACAAACTTGACGAGAACACATCCACATGTTTACCGATATATTACCTGTAAGTCTGTGACACCTAACAGTTTCTCACAATTCACTCAGACACGAAGGGTTGAGTTGATAATTAATCATGCACAACTGCTAGCTTTTAACAAGTCAAATAGAGTCGAACTGAGCTCAAATTCGAGGTTGAAAATGATTTAATTCTAATTTTTAAAATACATAATCTAGAATAATTATAATTATATTGGTTTTGTTTAGAAAATAAATAATACTAATTTTTGGATAATTACTTTGTTAAGGGGAAATATGGGTGTGTATACCCATATTTGTAATATATATCGGTGTATAATTACTTTGTCTGGTAATAGATATACAATGCAGATATTTGTATTTACTTATTCTTTATCTATTATCTATATAAAAAACATGATGAATCTTTAGTGCGAGTGTAAGCAAGACCAATCTTAGTTTTTGTAATACCAATATTGTCCTTGACACTAATAAATGGACAAAATTACATTACATTTTCTTAATAATTAATTAGATTTATGCTAACAGTTACAAATAAACATTCCTTGAATTGTGATGATTTTGGTGAATTAAACAAAAAAAAAAAAGAACAATGAATTCATTGTATTTCATCAATATTAATACCAATTATGCCAACAATTACAAGAATGAAGAACATTCCCTCGAGTTATAGTGAATTGAATCGAAAAAAAAAGAACAAATTTTATGTATGATTTATAAAATAAAATGGTGAATCTTAGTGGTTAATAGTGTAACAAAAAATGATATTAGTTTTTGTGATGCCAAAATTACATTCCTCTCTAATAAATGGACAACTTGTGTTGCATTTCATCATTAATAAATAATATCTAACATGCTAGCAGTTATAAAAATGAAAGATTCCTTACATTTTTATTTACCAGAAGAAAGAAGAACAATTTTTTTTTTTTTTTTTACAAAATCCAAGTTTAGAGAGTACTTCAAACATGAAGCAAAATATAATAAATTGGTACTATGAGTCCCTTAAAAAGTACCACGAATCTTTTTATTTTTGGGATACAAAAAAATTAAGCCTTAAGAGCATCTTTTAATATGCGTTTATTAGTTTTGAGTAAAAAAACTTTAATGCAAAATATAATAGGAAATAGAGTACCAAGAAGGCAAAGAATTTAATGTTGGAAATTTATTTATTTAAATTGCAATAAAGATTAAATTTAATGAACTTTGTCAATCATATTCTTGTAACAACTAACAGTACTAGTATTAAACTACAATTAATGAATGTTATATTCATCAATAGCAATCATAATAATAATTACAAAGGTGAAACATCCCTTTGAGTTATTATGTATTAAGCTAAAAAATAATTTTTATAAAATATCAATTTCAAGGAGTACTTTACAAGTGAATAAAAATATATCCAAGTTCATTTTGACTATTACATGATAAATAATCTTAAAGTCTTACAAATTTTAATCATATAAACTTTATAATCATAAAGCATGTCATCAGTGAGAAATATAAATAAGTTTTACCAAATCAAAATATTTTTCTTCAAAGTTAAGCTATTTAAATTTGAATTATGGAATTTTAATATGTTTATATACTATTATAATTACAATAGCATTATAGATCATTTTACAATCCACCATTAGCAAAAAAAAAATAATAATTAGAAAAACTCACTGAAACTAATAAACAATTCATAGAATGACTTAAAGGGCAGCAATAAATTATTCAAAAAATTGAAAATTTAAACTCAAATGGCATAAAAAAGAGCATTTAGATCATCGGAATTTAACCAAAAGACAAAAATATCAATACTATTACAAAATAAAAGTGCTCTTGGAACAAAGAATGATTTATTGCTTGTATGTTTGTATTGGTCAGGGCAAACTAAGTTCAGAAAAATATAAAATAATATAAATATTACATATCACATTTTTTTCCTCAATTATATTTATTCCTTCAAAATAATTGATTTTCAGTATCATGTTTGCGTGCAAAGCACGTGCTCCATTACTAGTAATTATATGTGTTCAAGAATCTATTCGAATGGTTCAAAATAGGTTCATGTTGAACTTGATTATTAAATGAGTCTAATTTTGTATTCAAATTCGATTTGTTTATTACGTATCAAACGTTTTTCTGCATTCAAACGAGTTGAACATGAAGATGTTCACCAACAACTCGATTCATTAAAAGCGCTAATCCCAAGTATATGCATTTTTAGGAACTACATACTCTTAAATATTTTGCAAATATCGTGTTTTGAAAATGTCTCTACCGTGTATATAAACCTCTAACTTTTAGTGGGCTTGCAACTTTTTTTCTTTTCCCGATGAAACTCTTTGGTACCTTCAAAAGGAAATGGAATGGTAGACTCTGACAGGCAATGGAACACAAACCAATTGTTATCTGCATATATGCTTCATAAATGTTCATACTTGCTGAGTTTCAAATTTTCAATAGTGCCATAATGTCAAACAAGTTGAATCTACAAAACAGCTTTCGATGAATAAGGAAATATTAGCTTGAGTTATCATGCTGAAATGAAAATTTTCTGCCACAGGAACAATCACTCACCAATCCAGGGAAGTAATCCTGGCTGAAGAACTCTATCTGATTCCACAGTCAACAAGAAAATTCTTATTTGGCCTTTACTTGATTATAATCCCTGCTTTCCACGATCAATTTTGCTCTTGCATGCCCAGCCTCAATCCGAAATTGTTCTCCTAATCCAAAATGAGCCATCAGTATCCAGACGAAAGTAATCAGCTCACCCCCTTTACTGAGCTCCTGAGCATGAGCATTTGCTCGGCAGTGACTGGCAGCGTAGGACAACAGTTCCACCCACACTTTGCTCATTATCTCCCACCTTTTAATATCATCCTCCAAGTTTCTCAAATCCTTTGCGAGCCTACAGGCATCAAACAACACTGATTTGCTTCTGTCACCCTTCACATCAATGGGTTTAACCTCTGTATTTACATGAAGTAGCTTTTCACATGCATCTCTTTGTCGGGTTGTTGCTGAACTTGGCTCTCTTGCAGGGGATGTATTCTTGGCTATGCGGTAGATGTTCAATTTCGAGCAGATATCCAAAGCTGCTGAAATTGATGGCCTTGATTCTGTCTTCCACCTGCTGAAAAACTTCTTAGCTTCTTCACACGTGTCCTGAAATTGAATCTGTCCAATGCCAGCAACTGCAGACATCATTGTAGGCCGCATAACCAAGAGATACAACATATAATCAGATATAAGCTTGCAAAATTCACGATTGGAATTTTCAGCATTAGAACTTGTGGAATAGCATAGCTCAGTGGCAATATGCCACAGCAACAGGCTTTCATCATAATCAACTTCCTCACCTACACTTGATGACATGGTCTCAGATCTGTAGCCAATGTAATCTGACAGAGCACTTTTACCTCTTGCCGAGTATATTTCTTTAGCAACTTTATTGGTTTTTGCTTTGCGAGCTTTACCCTTGAGCTCTCGAAAGATAAATTCTTTCAAATTATCCTGAATGACAAAGTCCTTTTTGTATTTCAGTTCATCAAGTAATGCCTTGAGTCCAACGGTTTCAGCTGCAATATCTAACCATCTCCACCGCTGATTCAGGCAAAAATTGATCAAGTTATGCTGCGAGATTGTATTAGACCACCTTCGATCAGACGACAGCTTGTCACGGACCGCAGATACAATTCGTTTGACTCTGCGATTCTTAAGCACAACTACAGTCCAGTCAGAGAAAATGACCTTAATCAAAGCCACAAGATCCAAGCCAACAGCACCATAAAGCAAAATGTGGGTAACAGCAACATCAAAATGGTTGATCTCAGGACTACGATGTGATTCAAATTCCACAAAAGAAAGCACTATAAGTACAGAGCAGATGAAACGGAAAACATAACCTACGTTACTGTGTACCACAGCCATCTTAGTGTAGAGAGAATCATACATGAAATTGAGCTCCACCTCCATCACTCTGAAAGCATCATGGGCAGACCTTCGGGAGAAGAAGTTTCGGCTTTTATTACGCTCATGGAAGCTAAACATATGGTCAACAATCAGCCCCCTAAAAGTGGTGAAGAATTCATACCCCATCTGCACAACATCTAGGTGAGGATTTTGTTCGGGAGTCCAATCTGTTTCCTCTCGAATTTCAGAAGTCTGAGAGCCTCTCTCAGGTTCGTTCTCTATTTTTATCCTAACCGGAACATCAGCAGCTTTCCTAGACGAGTACTCCTCCATAAGCTGAACATAATTTGGTCCAGCATCTGGCATTGGAAGCATAGAAGCCTTGAAATTACCTAAGCAACCTAAATATAGAGCACGAGTTCGCTCAGCATATTTAATAGCTCCAGCGAAAAACAAGAGTATTGTTGGAACTGAGAGTACATTATCGATGGACTGGGCAAAGACGTAAGCAACAGCAACAAGCTGAATGACAAGCCCAAGCAGATGCCGGATCCACAACTCATTATCTTCAAGGGAGAAAGCAGTGATGTTATCAGGGCCACCAAGATGTAGCAATAAAAATGGAGCCCAAAATGCCGCAAGATCTTCATTTACTCTGAATTTATCAGGATTGCCATTACTTTGGCCATTAGAGATAAGTCCAACAGCAAAAGCAGCAAGCCAATCGGCAAGCAGATAAACAGACCATATTATGGCATTCACTATTCTGTTTCCTGTTCGTTTCCGCAATGTTGCTAAGGATATTAACACCATTTGGAAGAAAAGACTAATAAGGACTGCAGCGCGAAGATTCCACTCATCCCATAGCCTCTTTACCATGTCAGAGATGAGGGAGGCCATGTATTCTTTTTGCTTCTTTCCCTTCTTTATTCTCTAATAAAATCAGTCCAGCTAGCCTAGAGAAACTGGAGGGAAGTCAAGACAAGTTTCAACTTGAAATTAAATGCCAATTTGAGATTTCTGAAAACAAAAAATGCATGCATTTCTCTAAATTAATTGTATCTTGTAGAGCTCGAAGAACAAACAAACAGGAACTTCGGTCGTTAGATGTTACTGTTACAAGTGAAAATTTTTGAATACCAGTAAGAACTCTATTACCAGTTTCTGCAAGCACTTAGTCTAGCATGAAGTCTGTCCTCAGTATGTCTTGGCAAATGAAAGTGTTTAAGACACCTTGACGACTTCCAAATAACTATTGCTTATGTCTAGAGGATATTTGCAGAAAATATTAATTTATATTAGTCAAACAATTTAGCTATCTGTACCTTGCAGAATTTCCATCTTGTTACACACCATCATAACCACAACCTCTCGGGCACTCCGTCATCCATTTGTAAGGATCAGGTGCTAGTGAAAATCATTTAGATTTCTTGTTCAACTAAAATGGCACTACAACAGGTTAATTTCATTGGTTAAATCTCACGCCAATAGTTTCTGTTTATAAGGCCGGGCAACATCATAAGCCCTGAAACCAATCCGACTTTTTGAACTTCCTATGACTTTTTGAACACTTCTATTTAAATGTTTTATTTTGTTTTTCATAGTTAGAACATCATTGTTTGAGTATCAGAGTTCAATTGCTATCATCAAAGGAGCAGGTAATAAAACTTAAAAAACTATTTGTCACCCCGATTAATCTGCCAATTCCCTAGCTAGCTTTTCAAGAGGTAATACCAACTGGTAAACTTTTCAATACTAAAGCTAAGCCCTTTTTGCATGTTTAAACACCAGAGTTCAAGACTATCTCCTACCAAAAAAAAGAGAAGAAAAGAAAGAAAAACCCACAAGCTTTGCAAGAATAATACTACTACCTCCTAAGAACCTTTCTTCCATAATCCAACTTCTTGGAAGCTAGAGCATGCACTGATGCACATACACTAAGTGCTTGTGTTTATGTGTGTGACTGAGTGTGTGAGAACTCAGATCTAAAAAAACCTGAAGAGAAGTCTTCTATGCATACGCAGAGTGCACATATTATTGCTCAATCAATTCTGAACATATATAATCAATTAGCAAGAAATCAGACTGTCAAATATGTTACTGCCTGAATTACAGCTGATTCTTCAAGACAAGGTAGAATGATAGATCTTACAAGAATGATCAAACAAAACTGTAAAGATCACAAACAAGCAAGCATGCTAATCAAGACCCATAACATGAAAATGAACCCATTATTTACCTGAGCTGAGTTTTGCAATTCTTCCTTCATCTTCTTTGTAGTATTCATTGACTTGAAGAGTGAAGTCGTCATTGCACTGTGATTGTGTACGACTCCACGTAGCCAATCGAACGGCCAGCGTCGAATTTGTTACAATGCACTTCATTACTGGGACAAGGGCTCCTCATTACTGGGACCGCTCCATACGTCCTGCACAAATCAATCGCTCATTTTCACACCCAACAGATTCGTTTTCATTTTTTTTTTGTCTTTTATCCTCATTTTTAACTTTACTGAAAATGTAAAATCTCATTTCTTTTTGTAATTCACATTTCTTTACTCCTATTTTTGGGTTAGGAGAAAAAAAAGCTCTTAATCTTTTAAAGATAAAATAATAAAATGCTTTTTATATTTTAGGACTTAAAGTGTTTTGGTTCATGGTACCAAACATTTCAAAAACAAAAAATAGGACAAAAGTTTGATTAGACAACACCATGGATTTGAATTCTCTCTAATGGATTCCCTCTCCATTTTCGACAATCCACATCTCGATCAATGACTCGTGTTTTATTTATTAAAAAAATACAAGATCATTTTTAAGTTTGACAAGATCATTTATGCATGTAGAAGTGCATTGTGGATAATGGAGAAAAGATCCACAAATGGTATGTAAGGGAAGGTAATGAGGTATGCTATGTTTTGGTGGGAATGATGGCGAGTTGGGATAGCGTGGAAGTAAGTTTTACTATGGTCATTGAGCAACCCATGAATTGTCATTGTCCTATCAGTTACTCATAACCAATTAAAACTTGCCAACTAGACCACCAATGGGTCTAGTTGGAAAAGATTAATTTTTATTATCTTACCAAACAATAACAAGAACAATCATACCTCCCTTCTTCTCCTCTATTCATTCATTATTATCTCCTAAATTCTCTCCTTTCATAACCAATTAAGACTTGCCAACTCCACAACTAATGGGTCCAGTTGGGAAAAGATTAATTTTTACTATCTTAACAAACAATAACAAGAATAATTTATACGTTCTTTCTTCTCCTCTATTCATTCACTATTGTCTCCTAAATTCGCTCATTTCCTACCTTGCTACCACAATTACCCTCTAAAATTGAGGGTAGTAGTGGGTTGTATCATGTACTTATCATGTTGATATTGTGTTGTTATCGTGTTCGTATCAAAAAATGTTAACCAGTGGCGGAGTCAGGAAAAATTTTCAGTGAAGGTAAAAGCACAACGGATCTTGTGTTTCATTTCTTGTGTCACTTTCTGTCTCACTTTTTATTATATTACTATTTCTTCTTTATAAACATTATATTTTAGTTCTTTTTTATTTTTTTAAGATTCAATAACTCTTAACTGAATAATATACAAAATTTAACGAACTTAAAAACTCAAAATGTATTAAAAAATGAGATTTTTTTAATGAATTTTCTATTTTTTAAAATTTTTAAATTTATTTTTTTACTCACTTAATAGTTATTGGATCTTAAGAAAACAAAAAAGAACTAAAATATGATGTTTATGAAGGAGAAATATCAATATAATAAAAAAGGGACAGAGAGTGGTACAAGAAATGGGACAGAAGATCCATTGCGAGGCAAAAGCAACACTAAAATTTTTTACCTACTTTTTTTCTAGTTTTTTAAGCAAAAAAATATTCACCAATAAGTTGAAATAAAAAGACTTTTTTTAGCTTATTTCAAATGAAATTTTGTGACTTACATATTCTTTTATAATATTAGTTTATGAACCAACTTATAGAATTACATTAATTTTTTCACTTCTTTCATAATAAAACTTCGGAAACACACTTAAAATTATATCAAAATTCTATGAGTAGTATAGAAATTTAAGGGAGACACTGAGGGCAACCTTAAATCTGCCACTGATCTCAACCCCAACTCAATCCATTACAAGCTGTCATGTCATGTCGTGTCATGTTATTACCTGTTTTATTAACAGTTTGATCCCGACCCAACCCATTGTAACTAGGGGTGGCAATTCGGGTTCAAATCAGGTTGGCGGGTCGGGTCTGTCAGAAAATTTGTTGACCCGAACCCGACCCGCTAACCCGTGACGGGTTAGGTATGCTAACCCGAATCCGAAAATTTCAGGTTGACGGGTCGATCCGAAATGACCCAAAACTTAATTTTAATTTATTAATTTATCACTGTAATTTCTAATAAAATCAATTTCTCACAAAACTAATTACATAATCAAGTAATAAAAATTTAAATAAATAATTTCAAACCAAATCTAAAATAAATTAAACACCGTAAAAGTGTTTTATCCCAAACAAAATATAAAATAAATTAAAACAGTATAAAAGTAAAAAATAATATAATATATTATTTATCCAAATATAATAATTTCAACTTCACACAAATTAAATAAATTCATTTAGGATTAAGTAATTAATGCCTTTGAAAAAAAGAATAACTTAGTTTAGTTAGATAAAATTATTTTTATGTTTATTAAATTATTTTTAATTCGTAAACGGGTCATATCGGGTCATATCAGGTCACCACGGGTTGACCCGAAATCGACCTGTTTTCTTTTCGGGTTCATCGGTTCCAACCCGATTCTGACCCGAATTCTCGAAACCTCAACCCAAACCCATTAATTTCGTGTTAGGTTCGTGTCGTGTTTTCAGGTCGTGTCGAAAATTGCCACCCCTAATTGTAACTCATTAAACACTTTACACTATCAAAATAATTTTGATACTATGCATTAATTTGCTAAATTAACCTATTAACCTATTTTAACCTATTTAATCGTGTAATCCATTCAATGTTGTTGTTAAAACCCACCATAAATTTTTTGAAATACATGGTCAACAAAAAATTTAAAGTTACAAAATCAGCCTTGTTTGAATTTTTTTTTTTTTGGAAAATTTTCTCCGTTTTCTTAAATATTCTTCTGTACATTTTTCAATTACGTTTTATCTCAGATACATCATGTCTTAAAAAAAAAACTAAAGTAATTTTTCCCCAAAAACTTTTTAAAAAATGCGATCCAATCAACCTTATAGAAACGCAATCCAATAGTTTCATATATGTTAAGATATAAAACTTGTGAGTTTTTAAAACTTCGAGTTGAAATCATCGAGCCAAATTTGATCATTATTAGTTTTTACTAAATAATATAGTGTCTAATTATTATCATAAAGTAAGCACCTTTTCGAGTTAGCATGTCAATGCATAGGTTGACCCAACTCAACCTGCTTATATTCCTGCCACTAGCAGGTTGACCCTATAATGACCCACTAAAATTCAGGTGTGCTAATGCCTATTAACTTCAAATCATGTTCGATTCGTGTTGCCATGTCATATCAAAAATTGTCACCCTTATCCAAAACCCATATGGGGATTTTTCTTATGGCAACCAAAGAAATTCGACTTCAGATTCATAGATATGATTTGTAGAGCACAAAAAGTAAAGAAAAAGTTCTTTAAATCCCTGTTCATGATTTTTCCGATTCGGAGATAACTCACTGCTCCATCTATTGCCATGGAAAAAGGTAATCATTGAAGACATATGCTGGAAGATGAAACCCCCAAAAAAAAAAAAGCTTTTAGTTTGTGAATGTGTACTACAATTGAAAAAATTAGATATCTTTATTGATGGAATTAATGTAATAGTTTTGCCAAGTTTTAAGCAATACATTTATATATTTTTTCATATGAAGTAGCAATTTTAATACATTTGTATATATTTTCATATTTTTTTTCCAATTGTATATATTTCCATATGACATAGCAATTTTAATGAAAATCAGTCATTTGTTCTTTGAGTTTGACAGGTGTCAAGTCTATACAATAATAAATACCAACTTGATAAAAATATAATTTCTATATATAGCGGTGAGTAGGGGTTGAATTCACAAAGATTGAGGATAATTCGTTTCTTCTAGACTTCAGAGTATGAGGGATTTTTGGAAAATATAAAATAAACAATTAACTAAATCAAAGTAATGCACGAAATTAAATATGAATGAATCAATAATAGATACGACTCTAGCCAAATGTATAACTTTTCAAACACGGTCCGTTCAACTGATCATCGATGCAAAGATAATTTAATTATTCATTAATAGATTGGTTATAGTTGTCATACATGCGATAAACAACCAACTTTTTCTTACTTTTTCGATAACCAATGTACGACCGTCAACTATTTCTCTAACAAAAAAATAACCCTAGGTACGATCATAAAATTTCATTTTTTGATTCCTTAAGAATTAGAAAAGCCAAACCCTAACTAACAAATACGCTACAAGGGTTTGTTTAAATTAGATCATATGTTTTCTAACATGAGACCAATCACACTAGTTGCCACTAGTATTAACCAATCAAATAATTACGGAATTAATTGGTTAACTTGACAGTAGATCATATGTTTTTTTAACATGAGACCAATCACACTAGTTGCCACTAGTATTAACCAATCAAATAATTACGGAATTAATTGGTTAACTTGACAGTAGATTATTAGATTAATTCGAATATCGGATCCTTGACATTCAAATAACAAAACAATCATAAGAAGTTAAACAGAAACGTGCGAATATCAATGAATAAAATAAATAAATAAAAATAATTTGATCTCATAGATATTTAGAACCACATCTTTAAGTTAGCCCTTGACTAAAAAAAAGATTTAACCACGCATCCTCAAGGGAAATTCGCAAGACTCCATTGATTAAATTTTGTATGGTTTTTTTCTCTAAAACTAACGAAAAGGCCAGAAGAAGAGCCAAAACAAGTGACACCCGTGTGTGTTGTACTTCCAAGAGTCCCCACCCGAAATTGTTGTTGGCCGAATTAGTGATCAAATGGTCCGTACTTTGCTTTTTCTTTTTGTTTCCTAATCGGTCTCTACTACCAATAACACCGTATGTTTCCTAAATAGAAAAGGGTAACTACGAAGATAATATTTCAAGTTCCTTAATCCACTACTAGAATTAATAATGAAAATTAAAGTTTTGAAAGTCTTTCTTCAAAAATTGCCCTGAATTCGACTTCCACTTGGAAATAGGCTCCATACGTGCCTCCATCAAATTAACTCTTAGAATTCCCAGCTCGCTTAAGTTATTTAGTATTATATATATATATATAATACATAATATAATATAATTATATGCATATATATGAAATTGATAATGTGATATTTTATTATGATAAAATAATAATATCTTTCTTGTTAATTTTTGTGGTTTAATGATAAACTTGTTACGTTAGTTTGCCTTTTTTTTCCCTTTGTTATGGCATGTAATTTATAAAAAAAATAATGGTAATTGATTTAGATTTTGTATAATATCAAATATAGAGTATCATTTTGTCAAGATCAAAATAATTTTTAAACATTATTTCATGTAAATTTTTTTCTAAAAATTTAAAAAATTATTAGTAAATTTATTATTAGTATTATACATATATATAAATAAATTCAAATATAAAAATGAAAATAGTAGTTGGGCGGGGCGAGAGCACTCGTTGAGATAACGAGACAGAGCAGGGCAGAGGCAAGGGTGAGGGTAGTGAGAGATAGGGCAAGGGACAAAGGTTTTTTGGGTGATGGGGTGGGAGGTAGGGAAGGGTTAACCGAGGACTCAATTACTAATTCATTATACAAATCATACCCAAACTCGTGATGTGATACGTATTACATTTGACCACCTTTTTTTTTTAAGTGTAAGTTGGAGGACTCGAACCCGAGACCTCTCGCTTACACTCCCTCCCCCGCCCACCTTTATACTCATGTCATTGTCCTTTCTTTCTGTTTATTTTTTACGGGCGCAAAATTCTTTTGATTATATTGATGAAAAGCACTAAATTTTTTATGAAATTATTTCAATTTTTTACAAAATGTTACTACTTTTAGGGGAAACTGTGTATTGTAAGAATGATTTAATAATTTTCTAATAAAATAACTGCAACATTAAAAAGGCAAAAAGACTTGATTTTATTGTGCTTTAATTAGTAGTACTTGTACCAATAATAATATCAATAGTAAGATTGGTGCAAATTTCAAAACAATAATCAATGTACACATGACTACAGTAAATTTTTAGGTCGATCAAACTAATATAATAAGCCATAAAGTGGTAAGTTTTAGTCATTTGTGAAATGACAATTTTAGCAGTTTACATACCATTCACCCATAAAAAGTTAAGATTATTATAAAATGACAATTTTAGAAGTTTACGTACCATTTATCCAAAAAAATTTAAGGTTATTCTCATAAATCTTACTAATTTTGGCTAAGTGTAAGCTTCACAACCATAATGTTAAGTTTTTGCAATAAAGTAATAGCATAGTTAACTAAAAATCTGGAACACATAAAATACAATATATAATATGTGTCTATATTACATATAATTAAAAGTTCAACTCAAAAAATATGAGTTTGGCAAAAAATGCATACAAATCCATGTAAATATTACAAAATATATTTAAAAGTTATGAAACTTAATATATGTGTATAATTACTATAATTTTCAAAGACTATGCTACCTTAATACACGTTTAAATTTTATTCTTGTGTCCCAGACAATAAATATATTAAAACTTTATCATCTTATTATATTCATAGATATTAAATTATAGAAATTGTGATACATAAACAAGTGCTATTGTATATATAACTAGGAAAATTTGTTATTATTGTTATCCAAACTTTCAAACTTTTCAAAAATTGAAAAATAGCTTGGAATTTATAATACAACAAAATTTTAATGCATATTTTATAAGGTTATGTGAAAAGTAAAATTATTTTTCACAATATTTTTAAAATGTAATAAAATGCAGAAGATTTTAAATGATACAAACAATCATGTATTATACAAGTACATTATGAGTACTTGCTAACTATAATACTAAGTTTCAATTTTTAATAAAGAAGTCTTAGCATTATTTCAGATAAACAACCTAATGCTATACAAGTTTTTTAAAGTAAAATATTAAATTTTGTGCCACAAACTTGTAGGTTTTGATCATTAATCAAATTTACTATGTTATCAATAAGATTTATTATTTATCTATAAAAGCTTACAATTATTTGTACTAAAATTACTCTCTAAAAAGTAAAAGTAATTTTGAGATATAAAGTAGTAATTTATTCCAAAAAATTTTTTATGCATTATCCTTCTTAGGTGGATGGATCCAACAATTAATCAAATAGTCGTCAAAAATGTTAATAACTTGTAATATCAGCTAAAAACTTTGTTTCGATAACAATGGTTACGGGAGCATTTTCCTTCATTTAAATTAGACATACGAGATTATTCTTCACGAAATTTGTTTCCCAATCTTGTTTGTCGCCAATATCCATCCCATCGAATTTTCTTCCTTGCGTGCTATGTATTTTATTCTATAAAGAAACTAGTACTAGTTCCATCTTAAGCGTCCATAATAGTCCAATGGCCATCCAAAACTCACAACAAGAGTCATAACTCTAGGGCATTTGAGGGGACGCCTGTCCTCTGTTTGAAAGTTCCCAAGGATGGAAATTTTGACAAATTTGAAAAACTCATACATATTTTAAGCTACTAATGTATCCTAAGAAATTTTCAAAACTGTTATATTGATACGAAGGTTTATATGCATATATATTTTGCTCCCCACAAATTAAAATTTCCAGTTCCAATCTCTAGTGCATATTTATTCATTGCCAACGCCTGTGTTATGGTCCAGAAACCAGAGGAACCAGAATTTGCAGGAAGCAAAATAAATCAAGCTTAATGGAATGAAATCAATTAACAATGAATCAATGGAATAGTGAACGAATGAACTTCAGCTTTCATCAATTGAATTCTGGATACGAATTACAAGAACAGAGATAATGGATTTAGCTAAGAAGGGGAAAGATTGAAGGAGAGTTTGGGAGGGAAAATGAGGATTGCTCCTCAAGCTAAAACAACCAATCACGATTGAATAATTCAAAAAACTCCCTCTACAATGAAGCAGACATGTCTACTTATAAAGTTATCAATTTCTAACAAACTTCTAACTACACCAATAAGAATCAAACACGTGGCTCCCAATACAATCTAAACACGTGGCCTTCTTTTTCTCAGCTCACTCCATGACAGCCTGTTTGAACAAATGAAGAGAACATGACAGAGCTCATGAAACATGTTTTTCCAGGAATAGCATTAGTGCTACCAGAAATCATCCTTTTCTGGGTAACCTATGATTAGAGATGGCAACGAGGCGAGGTGGGTGAGGAAATATTTAATGGTAGGATAAATTGTCTAGAAAAATAACTCGAGGGGATAAGTTGATAATAACGCTATAGTCTATGAGGGTAAAATGATAATAATTTTAAGGGCTAAACATGTCTTTTCATTTAAATTAACAAACTCCGTTAAATTTCACCACTAGTCTTAGGAGTAAAGTGATAAAAAAATAATGTTAAGGGAGAAATTGATATTGGAACCAAACATTAAGTGAGTAAAGTGATAAAACCCAAACAATATATATGTTTTGAAACTTTTTGAAAGGACAATAAACTGAAAGTGTACACATTTTCATCGTTGGATGTTGAATTTGAATTCATATTATCAAAATTATTTTCAAAATTTTAAATACGTAAGTTTGAATTTAAATACATA
Organism: Coffea eugenioides; assembly: GCF_003713205.1. Classification (NCBI taxonomy): domain Eukaryota; kingdom Viridiplantae; phylum Streptophyta; class Magnoliopsida; order Gentianales; family Rubiaceae; genus Coffea; species Coffea eugenioides. The sequence continues at coordinate 41,009,491 of NC_040037.1, forward strand.
AGATTTATTTTCAAAATTATCACAATTTAAAAGGGAGAAAATATGAGTATCTAGAACTTGGGGAGCGGTGGTCCCTCCCCTTCCCTTGCTAGTTCCGGTCTTCCAAACTGTGGACAAGCATCCCCCCAAATCCCCTAGAGTTTTAACAATCAGTGACGTTTCCTAAATATCCCTATTTAATGAAAATCAATCGTAGGTGGTAGCGCCGCCAGGCAAGTTCTTGCAACCACGGACATCCTTAATTGAAACTTCAAAATAAGTTTATATATCAAATTGGTTAGGAATAAAAATTAGAAATTAAATTGGCACTAGTGAAAAAGTTTAAGGATGAAATTCACCATTTCTCCATTTTTTTTTTACAGCAACTTCCTTTCTCACGCATGCATAGCACGTACTCTCACGCTGATTTGTTTTTAGATTAGAATATATACCACACAAGGAAGAAAATTCAATGGGATGGGTATTGGCGAAAAACAAGAGTGGGAAACAAATTTCTTGGAGAATAATCTCGCATATCTTCTTTAAACGAAAGGAGAAACCAATTATGTTCCTGAACTTAAATTGTTTGGAAGGAGAGGAAGCAAGAAGAGGAAGCAGAGACAGAGCGACTTTTGAATCCTAATTATCAGACATGGAACAAAGACTCTTATTCTCCAGCCAAAACCAACTCAAAACTGTCTAGAATCAGTATCATTTATCATTTGTTCGATCCAATTACCAAGCCCAGCTGATCTCCTGTGATAGGAGTCTGGCTGCCCCTGACCTTCAGAACGAAACCGCTTGATTATAATTTTTCACTCTCAGAATGTGCAACAACTCATTTGCAGTCAAAGATTATTCTCGCTCATTATGTGTAGTGTATTAGTAGGTTTTTCGTTGAATTTCCAGGTTTTGGTTACAAAGTGGAGAAGGGGGTACTTACCAAGCTTTTAGCCGGATTGGATAGTTTAGTTACGGATTTTGGATTATCTGTTATCTCTCCAGAAGTGAGTGAAAGTGGATTCATTCTCTAATTCATGACAATTTGGATAATAGTTTTCGTTCTTCTGTAAAAGACAATTCTTGAAATTGGACAGGAAAGATTGAAATCTATACCGAGAAACTATTGCTCAAATGCCAAAAAAAAAAAAAAGAAAAGAAAACAAAGCTATTCAGATGGTTCAGTAATAATAGGCTTCCCTTCCTTTCTCAGCTTGGCCACATTTTCTTTCATGGCTTCCTTCCTCCTCTTACTTGCTAGAACTTTGGCCGTTAGGCCGCTCACATTGGGGTCTTTTTTCTCCTCCGGTGGAGGTGGTGGTGGTCTTCTAGCAGCAGCACTTGCACTTTTTTCAACCGAGTTCAAGCTTAGCACTGCACCAACCAAACCAAATGCAAGACTTCTGCGTGACAGAAAGAACCCCCATGATTCAGGAAGATGTCCATATCCCTAAACTGATAGTACTTCTTTTCTGTTTCTGTGTCTTTTTTTTTACAGAGAAGTGATGAAAGTAAAGCATTCTTGGAAACTTATACACATCGATTAACTATTATTAGGCGTGGTAACTGAGTCAATCTATCATTTTCGCTTAGATAAGATAGCAAATTTTGCTCAAACCAGCCAAGGCAAAGCCTAAGTGCCACTGAGAATTGGAAAAATCATTTAATGGTTGAACTCCATTTGACAATGTTGAAAAGTTTGGCATTTCCAACATGTCAAGTTATTTCATTTCCCTAGAGAAATTCGTGCTTAGGTTTTACTTCTATTTTCTTCTTTTAAAGAATGCGTTAGCTATCTAAACTACAATATAAATCTTTAATTTTGGACAGAAGAACTTTATAATGGATTTTCTTTTGGCAGTGAAGGAACATTTGGCTTTCATAACTGTCTAGGCAAAGGCATACAACATACAAGAAACAGAACCAAACTGCATTGTTAAGCAAACCTGCGGTAGAGAAGGTTGGGGCCTGGAGCTTGATCAGAACCACGATGAAATGCAGAAACTCTAGGGAAACTCAAAGACGACTGAGTAGCATTACTCTGCTTTGATCTCGTTGAAATTGGTATTGCTGTAGTTGCTGGTGCTGTTTGGGTTAAAAATGAATGGGCCATAATTTTGAATCACCTGTTAATTATGTTTGAATCCAGATGAATTGACATTTTCTTTTAAAGTCCTCTGTGAAGCACGAAAAGAACTGCAAAATGGATAGTGCTTGTTTGGACAGCAGATCCCTGAGCGGAACAAAGATTTGAAGTTGATTGGCTGATTTTTGATAAGGTCTCATTTTGTGGACCCCTGTTTCGGCATATTCTGGTATCCCTTTTGTTTCTGAACTTCACTTCCAGCACCATTTCACATACAAAGACAGGAAACTTTCGTATCCATAATGTTGTATATCAAATGACATTTGAACTCTAAAACAGCATTAACACGAAAATTGCTACTAAAACCACAACACTTCACAAGAAAATTTCAAGTCAAAAAGCTAAAGAGAATTTCGAGGATCAGGACCATGGAGCTATGTCCATATTGGCTTGGAGATTCATTTAAGACTAATTACGCAATGGCACATTAGGCATTCAGGAAACCAGGTTGATCCAAAAAGGCTGCACTATTAAACTGATGAAAGAACAGAAGATCGAAATTGGCAACTATACCTGCTAAGATGATTGGCTATCGAGTTATTAGCCGTGTCATTGAACCCAGTGATGAACAGATTCTTGCTTCGTAAGCCATGTATAAATTATATTATCGACTTGAAGAGGTGAAAGGAGCAATCAGGAAGCAATGAAAGTGATCACATCGTTTATCACAACAGTTTATCATAATTTAGCAATGCCATCAAACCACTTCTGGGGATTGATGAATTAAAGGCCAGAAATAGCTACCAAAATTCCTTAATCACTAAGAATATACCTAATCATTTAAATATAAAACATGACAAGTCAAAATGAATTACAATCACATTCCTTTCTGTGTTAAATTACTGCCAGAAAGGCTACAGGTAAACAGAAGAAACTATTACGGTCTACCTAACTAATCAGCGACAGCCTGACATAACAAGATATTTGGAGGCTTAAAAGATTTCGAGGCTCCACGAAAGAGCAATTCATCATGGCAGATGATCATCGAACAATGCCTGCAAAAATGACAATGTAATTGATAGAGTCATTAACCCACGAAGAAAAGAGGATATAGAGTCCACAAGTAAGACGGTAGATAAAATTCAAAAGAATAAACCTCTTGTAGTCAACACTAAAAGACACACAGATTAATGTGCCTCCACTTGCCGAGCAACATCCTCAGTGCTTTCCAGAGAGGGTTGTTGAACAACCTCAGTAGCTGTACAAGGCAACTCTGCAGCACTTTCACTTGCTCCCTGTGAAGGTTGATCATCATCATCTTCTTCAGCTGTATGGCGGAAGTGCAAATCATCAACCTCATTAGAATCATCACAAACCTCTACTTCATCAACTTTGTGAACCATAAGAGATGCCCGTACATTCTCTGTCTCACTTGGAGGAAGACACTGCAGCGCATGATCAAGCTCATTTTCTGCAGGATATGAAACTAGTTGACTGGCCATGGGATTCAAGCGGTACAAACTATGATGATCTGTGTCTTCTTTTTTTCTCCGTTTTCCCATGCCCTTCCTCCTTACCTTCTCCTTCCCTCTTGTCCTTTTCCCAACTTCATTTGGCACGGAGGCCACCACCAATGAAACCCCAAACTGGTCCCTCAAGCACTCATGTGCAACATACCTGATTCTTGACACTGCCTGTATCTGTTGGTCATCCATCCCATGCGTGGAAAGAGTATCTGCCACATGGGCAATGTCCCTCAGTGCTGCATTCTATAGTCCGCATCAGCAGATAAAGAATAAATCAGAAGATGCACAAAGAATCAATGCATACATAGTATTACCACATATATGCATGTCAGCATCGTACACAGCTCTAATTAAAAGAAAAAAAGGTGGACAAAAAAACCTGAACTAACAGAATTGAATTGCCAGTGACAGTGAGTGATGTTTTTATTAATATTGCATGCATTATAAGAAAATTACAAGGCTTACCATTCTCTGAAACTCCGATGAGATCGGTATGGGCCTACCAACCAACTTGCGTGTTATTCTCAAATACCAGTGCATGTATTCACTTTCCTCGACATCTTCTTCAGCCTCAACAATATGGAGACGGCGATATGACCATTCATTGAGCTCTGATTCCATTTTCAAAGAGAGGTCTACCCCGCCATCTACTCCACGGCTCTTCCTCTCCCACTTTTGTACATCTTCTGGGATTGTTTGAGTCATGTCAAACTGCCTCAGGCAACGGTCTGGAAGGTGTCTCTCTGCTTTGTCAAAGCATATCAACATTGTCTTTGATCTCCCAAGAATGAGACTATTTATAATATTTACTGGTATAACAGTATGACCAATATTTGTATAAGGAGACCAATTTACCTGTACATGAACAAATTACTTGTTACACTAATTAACAAGAAAATAGACAAGGGTCTGTAACATTAAACAACATGCATCACATAACAAACTTACGTCACAAAACAAGAAAATAGACAAGGATCTGTGACATTAAACAACAAGCATCACATAACAAGAAAATAGACAAGGATCTCTAACATTAAATAACATGCATCACATGACAAACTTACGTCAGATGCCTTGAGGGAGTCCAATGCTTTACGGTAGAAGGCTACATCACGATTTGATGTTGGACCACTTTGTTTACCTTTCCAACGGAGCACAAATGGAAAACATTCATGGATTGGATCATGCTTAAGTCGAGGTCTACCAACATTAAGATGATAGTAGCTCCAGCACTGCAACAGGTGATTTCCAGATACAGGTAAATCTGTCAACTAAATCTTTTGAAAAGCAACATACCACATCAAATAACTAATAGAAATACAGCAATGCTTGCTCTCTAAGGCTTGAAATTCCTAATATCTAGGTACCAAAAGCCAAGAAAAGAAAGAGAGCAAGTCAGCTTCAACTGACCTGTAGCAGAGTTAAGCAACCACTAATTGTGCTCTGAGATTTCAATGAGGCATTACCAAGCGCTCTATACAAAAAAGATAATGCTGCTGCACCCCATGCATATTTCCCTGCTTCTTCAAAGTCTTCAAACAACGGAAGGTACATCACAGGGACTTTGTTACCAGTGGTTGTTGAAAATATTGTGCTACCAACAAGATAAAGAAGATAGGCACGGGTGTAACACTCAACATCTTCATCTGAAGCATCCTCGGGACAATGAGAGAAGCTCTCTTTCAACCAGCTAAGTTTCACCATTCCACCACTCGTGTACCCAGAACCTGGTCCTTTTCCTAAATATTTGACACATACTGCATCACATGTGGTATATGTAACACCTATAACTGGTTCACCATCAATTGGTAGCCCCAGCAAATATGCGACATCTTCCAGAGTCACTGTCATCTCTCCTACAGTGAAATGGAATGTGTTTGTTTCTCTTCTCCATCTCTCAACCAACGCAGAGATAAGTGGGTTATCCAAACTAATAGCAGGTATCAATCTCAAGAAACCAAATCCAGCCTTCTTTACCAATTCAATTTGCTTATCAGTAAGAACCCAGCGATCCAGCTTTGAGGTGTGTTCATGGCACCTAAGTGCACCTCGTTCCTGTTTGATATTAAAATTAGAATCTGCAGATATATTTCGACAAAAGAAGAAATCAAAGATGGACAACTATTCATATACAGTGTCACCTGCCCCTCCCAAACAGCAGCTGAGACATGCTTATCTTGATCATAAAGGACAGAATCATCAATTGGACCAGGGTTGCTTGAATGCATATCCATTTCTGCTTCCAGTTACATCTATTCCGATACAAACAAGCCAAAGAGGATCGGAATAATTGAAACTGTTGACAACAAATTGATGTTTGGCTAAGAAAAAAAAGTACAAATGCTTTGCTAACGAAGAAAATCATGAATGCATTCATTTATGAAATTTCAAGGTTGGAATACTTTAGAATTCTTCAGAAACTAAACCCAACATGATAAGGAACCTCAGGGATAAAATTCCTTTCAACTTCCAAGATCCAGAAAGAAAAAAAAAAGTTATCAATCCATGTCATAGCCCGACTTCCTTCAGAAGCCACCAAATGCATATCCATCAATCAAAACATTTTACAAGCGTAGAAATATTTGGACACTGAAAAACATAAATTCTTTCCAATTTGTAAGCCTTCTGAAATTTCTGTCTGCAAGTGCGAAATGTCTCAGTTACAGAAAATATCTTTGACATCCCACCACGTGTCAAGACGTTTACCCACACTTATGGTTTGACAGAACTTCAAAGTCAGTCCAGCTGTCTTGCCATAGTTGACATATACAGTGATTGAATTCAACAGTCAAGCGCAACTTCTCGTAATAATGACCAAGAACATTACATGATTTTTGTACACTTGACATACCAACCAATTCATACTCATACACAAGATAGCAAAAGTATTGACTTCAGCACACTAAAACAAGATTATGTGCAAATACAACACACTCATCAATCTACAAGCACAACAAACCTAAAAGTTGCTGGCCAACATGCAAAACAACCCACACGTCAATTATCCGCCATACACCAATAACGACCTACTAAATCAACTTATTACTATAACCTTATATGTGTAATGTGTCTATTAAAACTTCAAAACTCTCTGCCTCTAAAAAATTTCAATGCCCTAGCCCTTCATATCTCTATTTCTAAATTTGGCAGCACATCCATCTTCCATATCATGTAACATAAATGCATCTACATCCAGTCATAGCCACGTCTAAACCACATCTCTACAAGCCACGTATCAAATTCCTTCTTAACATGCCCTAATCATGCACCACCTGATACTTTAACTTTCTATACATAATTAGCTAGCCAATCCATCTAAAATTAGGTCTATAAACCTGCATTGTATTGGCACCCATGTGACACAATCAAATGGAACAATAATCTTCCTCTACCTTAAAAATTCCAAATTTGTTAACCAACAAGTCAAAATTTATAATTTCAGTCCCACCTGAGAAAATACAGCTTCTCATGCCCTCCTCATGATAATCATGTCACTTCTGAAAACGTGAGTCATCAACTTAAACACTTCCAAACAGAACAAAAATCTAAATTTCTTCAATTTCCAACGTAAAATTAATGATATTCCTCCACTGAGCTATCAAAGCCCTCAAATTCTGTCAGATAATTTTCCTCAATTTCCAAATTCAATACCTCTAATTATTAATCCCAAAATCACATTTTTCTCAAACTAAGCCTAATTTTCGACAATTCTAACGTTAAACACCAACTGCATGATAATCTCAATCTTAAGCAAAAATTCTTAGCCAAAAAAAAAAATCTTTCTTTTTCAATGAGCAAAAAAAGAAAAAGAAAATGAAAATGTGACAAATTATCAAAATGCAAACACAAACGTATAAACAAGAAATATACAGGAGGGGAATACAAACCGGTGGCGTGCAGATTCCGGTGCCGGCGAATTGGGGAGCGGCGGCGAAGGGCAAAACTGGAAACCGAAAGAAGCCAGATAATTTTGTTTATGGAAAAAAATATTAAATTTAGAGGGAAAAAAAAGAGAATAGAAAAAATGAATAGTAAATATGAAAGAATATATATTATCGAGTGACCTGAAAACTGAAAGAGGGAGATGACCACAGAGACAGAGACAGAGACAGAGGGAGAGAGTAGACGAGATCTCAGGGAGAGCTCCGAAACGACGCTGTTTCTGCAAAAGAGTGTTATAATTTTGGTGTCTGCTAAACGACGCTGTTTCCTTAAATATCTTCTTCGTTCTAGGGCTGGAAATAAGTAGGGTCTGGGTCGGGACCCATTCCCAGTATATACTATACTATTACTATATTTACCCGGATTTTACAAAAGAATCCGTTTTCTACTGTTCTGACCCGGTTCAATAATTTTCAGGGGCTCCATTTCACCTTGCATTTTCATTTCTGGTATTTTCCTTAAAAATTAAAACTAGTTGCTAACCCGTGCAAGGTACATAAATTTTTTTTAGAGCCTTGTTGGTGTATATGTGCACGTTATCTAATATTTGAATAATTATTGTTGAAGTTGATTGTTGAATAATTATTTGCGTAATTATTGTTGAACATTTTTTTAAAAAAAAAAAAAAAAGTTGATTGTTATGTTCTAATATTAGTTAATAAGAAGGCGTATGCCAATTAAACTATTAGTGTATTCTGGCACTACCCACCAATATATTTTGCACAAAAAAAAAAGAAAATAACTACTAATTGTGAGTTCAATACTAGTTTTCACCGATATATTTGCACAATTGTGTTTGGATTGCATTTTCCGTCATTTTCCATAGTAATTTTTGTTTGGATTGCATTTTCTGTTATTTTCCATGGAAAAATTACTGTAGCGATTTGATGTATGTGAGAGAAAAAGATAATAGGGAAATGTGATCACGAAAAATGACGCAATTTTCCAGCAAAAAACGGCAATTCAAACAACAAAACAATGAAATACAGATTAAAATACAATAATAGGCAATATATAATATGACGTCACATCATTAATCTAGTAGTAGGGTAATGTGTTCCAACACATATTGTCTTATTCCAATGATTCAACTTTTTCTAAGCAGTCTTGTGAGACATTTTCCGAGAAGCTATTTCTTTGCTACGTTTGGAGAAATAAGCAAACATCTGATCTTTCTGTGGTAAGCCTTCATTAATCAGTGGATGATTGAGAAAATTCTTGATCCACTCAGAAATGGCTGGGAACTTTGACGAGTCAAGAATCTTGATGGATCCAACTTCCTCATGCACGGCCAGCTGATAAGAAATACATCCAGCTACGATATCCACAAAACCAATCGTTTCCCCTCCAAAGAACTTTGTCCCTCTTCGTTTTAGCTCCTTCTCAAACTCTTCAAACGCCTCCACTGCTGATTTCACTGCCTTCTGCTTTTCTTCACCACTAGAACACACGGCTTCCCACACGGATTGTCTAACCTGGACATCAATCAAAGAACAGCCATGAAATTAGGCTTGAAACCAAAGTAAAGGGTGATCAGATTTTAATGCTACAGCACAATTTTAGGCCACAAGAAGGATCAAGTAGCCGGTAATAAATAAGCAGTCAATACCTTCTCTTCGGCAAATTTAGCCCAAAAGCGTGCTTGGGCTCTTTCGTAAGGATCTTGAGGCAACAGGGGAGCCTGTTTCCACACCTCATCAATGTATTCAAGAATGATTATGGATTCTGAAATTGGTTTTCCATTGTGAACAAGAACAGGAACCTTTCCGTAAACAGGATTCAACTTCGACACCAAAGGGCTCTTGTTGTATATATCTTCTTCTGTGTATTCATACTGAATGCCTTTTAGCTTCAGTGCCCACTTCACCCTTTGAGCAAATGGGCTTACCCAGAATCCTAAGAGCTTTACCCCACCAGTTTCTTCCATTTTAGAGCTTGAAGACTTGGGAAATTTGGAAGTTGCAATAAGTATATAACCCTGGTATATATAAACTTGTAAAAGAACAAGTCATCAACTTGAATTTTGGCAAGAAATACGATAACGACATGAAGGACAAATCGCCTTGATTTTGGACTTTTGTGAATCACCATCCAAATTGGATTTTGCTTCTTTGCATGGACCTTTTCTAGTATCTTCCGTAATTTTTAAGTTTCATTCTATTGCATTCGTTTTATGAATTTGGATGTAAAACAGATCTCGAGGAAACTCAGTTCAACCAGTTTCTTGATGCAGAGATTAAAAAAAAAAAAAAAAAAAAAGTTCAGCTAATAAGCCCTTTCACTAAACAGATTTCAACAGACTCTTTTATTAATTTACTAAAACCATGTAATTAATTGGATAGAATTAAATCAATAGATAATTTATAGATGGTCAATTAAAAAACCAATGCTAAGAATTGCCAAAATTTTAAACCTGAAGATGCAATTGCAAAGATGTATAGAGGATCAAAAATTATGAAATATTACAAATGGTGTTTTGCTCAGATGTTTATAAAAAAAAAACTTAAAATAAAAAGCATATTACGAATGAGGATATTCATTATTTGTTATTATTGCAACATTAATTTTTTCCCTTTTTTAAATGACTTGCTGTGATAGGATGTAATTTGTTTATTAAATTTATGGTTAATTTCCCCTTTGTCATTGCCAAATGTTGTTTTAATTGCCGGATTCTACTTATATTTGATATTTAGGGTCCGTTTGGTTGGACTGAAAATATTTTCCATCGAAATCATTTTCTTGGAAAATCACTTCCTTCCCCATAATTTTCCAGTGTTTGGTTATTAAGTGAAAATATTTTCCGAATTCCTTTTTTCATAATTTTCCGGTGTTTGATTTGTCAATGAAAATATTTTCTGATATGTTTGTTGATATATTGCAAATATTTTTCTACTCTCAAAACATTCGTTTCATTACAAGTTAATTTTAGTTTCTATCCACTATAATCATATTATCATTTTTATAAAATATTTATTCATATTACACCATGAATTCTTAAATTTCCCAACTCGAATACAGGGTGGAATTAGGATAGATCTAGATCAAACTAAAAATATTGGATATTTTGATATTTGAAAGAAAATGAATTCTTTTGTCTCAAAATTTAATTAATATTCATTACTTAAATTAAAGTGGTTCTTTCGATCATTCATAGAAAAAAAAGACACTTGTAATCCTAAAAGAACTAAATTGTCAAATCCCACCACCACCACCTGACACAAATGCAATCTTTCACATTAGACTTGATTATCACATAAAACATATTAGCAATTGAATTAGAATAGTGTAGGACAGTTTGATATTCTTGCAACGTTGTTTACTTGCCTTAAGTTACTTCTAATTAGTAGAAAGGAGAAAGCAAAATGTCTGGGATATTTTTGAGATGAATGCAAATCCGACTAGAGCTGTTGATTTTATTCTTGTTGTCTGATCTTTCATGGGTTCAAGGGAGAAGAGCAGATAGGTCGTTATGTGTTATAGCACGAGGTTTGATGTCATAATTCAGTACTTCTACAGCAATACTTTAGTTTGCAGGTTGAGTGCAGATACTTTTTATTTATCAATTCAAATTGCTCGGCAAATTATGTGCAACCAAAGTTGTTAAGAATTCCAGTGGAATACCCACTGATATTGTGACTAATATGATTCTGCTGCTGGTGATTCTCTTGCACTGGGGGCGGGTTATCTGGTTATCGGAAATTAACTTCAGGAAAGTTGTTGTGGAAGTCATTTTCCACCCGGCGGCATGAAAACATTTTCCAGCTGAAATCATTTTCCAACCTCTTTTGCTTCCAAACACCAGAAATTCTGGAAAACTTTTTCGGGAAAATATTTTCAGTCCAAACAAACATACCCTTAGACCTAATTACAGGAGGTGGAGCAGAAAAATGCTATAAAGGGCGACTTTCTTGAAGTCATGCCGTTAAGTACAGATTCTCGAGATTGTGTGCACGTGGAAAGCTTCCAAAAAAATTGACAAATCTGATTCCAAGTTATGCTGAACCAATTCTTTCCCTTTTGTTGACTAGTAGTTTACTAGTATTAGGAAACAAGAACAAGAAGCAAGGCAATATCGGTGGTTGCCTTTTTTTTTTTTTTTTACTTGTTCGGTTAGGAAATTGACTAGTATATAAACTAGTCACTTAGGTTTTCGTTGGAGCTGGCTGGTTGGCCCCAAGTCCCAAGACAGAAACAAGTCGTCTTCGTTCCCTTACTTTTTGATTCGAACAAATATCACATCATTTCGGGGGAAAAGATTGATGTCGATGAATTCAACTTATTTGCGTGGAAATTTCTCTACGAGACGTGGCTAAATTTCTAATCTAGTCAAAAATCAATTGAACGACGCAGTCCAGAAAATCGGTGAGATCGAACTAATCTCAACTTATTCCTTCAATTTATTAATATTTGTGCATTCTCTATTTTAATTTCTCGAGATTATTTCTTTAACTGAATGTCAAAGGCCCGATATTCAAAGTGACCTAATAATCTATTGTCAAATTAATCAACTAAATAAGTAATTATTTAGTCGATTAATATTAGTGGTAACTAACATTTACACACATTATGGGAATGTGCAATCTAATTTAAATAACCCTCTTAGTGTATTATTGATTAGGATTAGACTTTTCTAATTCTTAATGCAATTGAAAAATTAAACCCTACGATCGTACCTAGGGTTATTTCCTGGTTGGGGATGATCAACAGTCGTACTTTGGTTATTAATAAACTAAGAAAAAGTTGGTCGTCGGAGTTTGTTGACGATTATAACTGACCTGTTAATAAATTGAGCGAACCATCTTTGCATCAATGATCGGATGAATAGACCGTGTTTGAGAGGTTGTATCTTTGGCTAGAGCTTGTCTACCATCGATTTAATTTTTGCTTACTTTCATGAATTGTTTTATCAACTGGTTGTTTATTTATTATTGTTTGAGTTGTTTAATTATCCCCAATTTTATAAAAATCCCCCTTACTCTGTACTCTCGAAAAAACAAATTATCCCCAGTCCATGTGGATTCGACCCTACTCACCGCTATATACAAAATTTATATTTTTGTTGAGTAGGTTTTTATTATTGCACAGGCTCGACACCTATCATGCTGCAATTTTTATCATTATGTGCGCGTGCTTCTCCAAGTCTTCCATATTTTTCAGCGTTTATTGTTCTAAAGAACATCAATATTATTATTAAGGATAAATATTATTGAAAGAAATGTATTTGAAAAATTAAAGTTCATCCTTGATTTTTTTTTCATGTTGAATTGTGCAACTCCTTTTTCTTTAGGTCGACATGTGTCATCAATTAACCCTTGCCTAAGTTTCCCGTTAACAAAGATTAAGAGAATGTCAAATAATGGCAAGAAAGTCTTGGTCTAAAGGTTGATTCTGAGACTCCAGAATTTAAAAGTTTTGGATTTAAACCTCCTATTCCCTCTCCTTATTTCTTCAATTCCGCCATTTCCCTACAAATATATATATATAAGTGAATAAGCATGTCAAATAATTCAAACAACCGCACGGTCATAAAATTAAAAGCATAATTTATGGATTTTGTTTACCTATAAGCTTTGTTTAATTTCTTGCAGGATTCGTTTTGCTTCCAGAATTCATCTACTATAGGTAGAACTAGATGCCAAAGCACCATGTTTCTTAATAATTGTGAGCCTACTGACCTTATGAAACAAAATCCACTAAAATTCTTTGATAATACATGTGTCAACATAAACATCATTCTTGGATGAGACTTACCCTTGGTCCAGCGGGGCAATTATGGCCTTTCTTCCCAATATGGCTGATAGATTTAGTGCAGAAGGAAATGAGGGTGGTAACCCTTTTTGTAATTAATCCTTGTACTGTCAAGTGTTTATATCTATAAATCTATTATCGTTTGTTGGAAAAAAAAAATTATGGCCTTTCTTCCTGTAAGACCAAAATCCATATCAACTGGCATCAATGGTTTCCCTGTAGATTGTGAGCCTACTGACCTTTTAAACCACAACGACATAATAATTGTCAGGAGCATCAAGAGTTCCATATAAACCTCTTGGTGTCCGGTGACCGTATTGGCCCTGACTTATCCTGACTAATCCGGCATTGAGCACTGTCGGACCCTTTTAAGATATGGCTTTCCCAACGTTGTTTTTTTCATGATATCTTGTTTCAGTGCACAATTTTTTTTTTTTTTTCTTTCATATGTACATATCAAATTAAGGTCCTTCTGTTAGTGCAGTTCTCTGTGATGGAGCGTTTGGAGGGCTCAGAACAGAAGTGGCTCATTCTCGTACACTTGCTGGGGTTTTCTCCTACATTTTATGACCTTTCTCCTACTAAGGTTGGATCGGTTTCTCCATTACTCTGGTGCAGGAAGTCTTATGCAATTAATCCAAACGTCTACAGTTTCTTTTAATAACAAAAAACTGTCTAGAAAACTATTACACTGGAGGCATCTATTTGGACGATGTGGATCAGAGATTTATCTTTAAAAAATTGTAATACACCACTCGGTCAAATGCGCATGAGGATCTGCAGGAAAAGGGGATGAAGAAAGATAGAGAGATCAGCGGAGTATTCTTTGGAAGTGAGTTCTGATTGATTCTTGGATTGATTCGGGATGTTTAGCGCAGTCAGCTTCAAAGTTTTCATGTGTGACAAGGTTGCTGGATCTGGATGGCACCCCCACTCATTTGAGAGTTGGGGATTGTTTTAGACTGAATATATGTACTTCAACATAGACAATCCTAGATTGATGGCTAACGTTGCATGTTGTTCTGATTCATTTGTGTTTGGAAAAAGGGATTATTTAGGATAAGTTTTTTTAAAAAAAATACTATAACACTTTTTTATGTGATATATATGAAATAAAAATATGATTAAAAAATATATTTATGATATAAACAAATAAAATTATGCAAATAATAAATGATTAATCTTTCTTCTACATTATCAGAGTATAAACTAACGGGATTTAATGAATGACATATCATCTGAATTTAAATTTAAACACCAAATTTTATATATGTTGCGTTCATCTAGACCCGCTGATGTATACACTGTCAGTGTATATAAAATTTACTCAATAATAAACTATGAAACTGTCTTCTAAGTGCCCATTAGATACTTGTTAATATATATTTCAAGCATCAGATTTGAAATGAAAGATTTATTAGAGAAAGTATATAAATACAAAAAAAAAGATAAATAAGATTAAATAGAAAAAATATATAAATGCAAGAAAAGATAATAATTAAAATATATATACACACACACACACATAATAACTTAGGTAAATTCCAGGTGTGTTACAACTTACAAGGAACAATTAGAAAAACCCATAAACTATCCAAACAAATTATAAAGGCAATTAGCACATTAGTTTTAGTATTCCAAATTTGAGCTCAACATTCTCCCTCCCTGATTTTTGAGAGAGAGAGACAGGGCGCATTTCCATGCAGATTTGTCAATACATTGCGTGATTGTGGCTAAACTTGTCAATACATTACGTGCAGATTGTCAATACATTGCGTGATTGCAGCTAAACATGATTATAAAATGTAAATTTGCATCATTGGGATCTTTGACATTTTTCCAAGATTATCTACAGTAGCCTTTGAACCAAATTGGTATGGCGACCTTAAGAAACTCATGCACCGATGACATGGGAAGCCTCACACTCCCCACATCAGATTCATGCTGTCCACCTCTCCCACGGTAATCTGATCCTCCAAGCTTCACAAGACCATATGCATCAGCACAATCGCTGCACTATTTTATCAAGAAAAGGTGATACAAGATATCATTACAAAGCCCACATGCCCCAAAAGATGATGGAAGTGAATACATTGTATTCTTGTACTCGAAAATGAAAATTTTCTTTGAAGAAGTTGCAGATGTGAGCAATAAGTTTGGAAATCCAATAGATGAAAAAGAAAGTAAATGAAGGCAACAGAGTATGAATGAAGTACCTGCCAGTTTTCCATCACTTCTGCAAGAGTCTATTCCATGCAAGCCTGCTTTTGTTAGCCTTCTGATCACGGCAACCGGGGATTTTAGCGCCCAGGGATGTGCCAGAACTGCAACAAGAACTCTCAATCAATCTATACAGAAGTCATATTGACCAACTTAAGAAACGCACAAAATTTAACTATATCACACTAATTACGTGGAATAAGCAGATCCACCATCATAAAGATATCTTGAAAAGGCCTGTTTTAGGTTCTCTACATGGCCTGCTTCAACCAAAGCACGAGCAACATGCAGCCTCTCAGGAGCAACACCTGTGCCTGCAATCTTGGTTATATGCTCCCACTTGAGAGATAGCTTCAGTTTGTTTAATTTTGAAACCATGCTCTTTGCACTTAGGAAACGTCCATTCCTTATGCAAGTATCAGCTTCACTAATTCGTCTATCCTTATTGGTCCCCACACACTATAGTATGCAAGAATACGAACTGGTTCTTCTGATCCCATCTCTCCACTGTTTATTTATGTTGAATATCAGAAAGAAAATAAAACGTGCAAGCAGGAAATAAATATATCAGTAATCCATTAACAATCAATGAAACTGTGGCACAAGACAGCCAGTAAAGTTAATAGAAGAACTACCAGAACCCTAAAACATGTGTTTTAGCTACTGTTTTGTTAATGCTAGATATGGTTAAGCCAAAGAGACAACTTTACCTTGGACAGAAAACTGCGCTAACTTCAACTCCTGGAACAATCTTGATCCCATATCTGAAAGCTGCTTCCTGGGCTTCAGGTATACCAGACATTGTATCATGATTTGTCAACACAATTACTTTCAACTGTTCAGGATATACATACTAATAAGTTGTAGTAGTCTAACCACATAATACACTTTAAAAAAGCATAGATTAGTAGCACATGTCATGCTAATAATATTAGAAGAACAACAATGGAGCGAAGATCTTATAAAGAATTGAACTATAAATTCCATAAGAGGGGGGAAAAAGTATTCATGGCATATAAGTCCATCAAGGTAAATAACACATATTATCAGTGATGATGAATTGCAAACATTGAAAAACATGATTCTAGAAGAAACGAGCACAGGGGACGGTTTCCAAACAAACATCTCTAGTGGACAGTGCTAATGGTCCAAATGTAAACCACCGAAATTTCACAAAATCTAAGCTGTGCAGTACGCTTCTCAAGAGTGTTATGACAACTTTCCAAACAGTTTTCCCTCGTTGATGGATTCCAGAATCAGAAACTGGTTATCAAAGTAAACTCTCCCTGTTTTCTCTCAGATTAAAATATCCTTATGAACCACCTGCATACACTAAAAAAGACCAAACAAAAGAAAGGCAGTAGTCTTTTTTCTTGTTAAATATGTAAAGACTTCAACTTTTTATAGAGCAAAACACGATCCTCTGAGCACAATCATAAATTAAAAACAATTCCAATATCAGATTCTTCAAAACACAAACAGAACAATTTTCATTACAAAATGGCATTTCACAAATTCCCAAATTTAACATATAAGAATTACTAGGATAGACAAAAATTGAATTTGGAGAAATCTTACGCCATTTTGGTGGGCTCTCTCAACAAGCTTGGTAGGTGATAATATCCCATCACTGTGAATCGAATGAAAATGAAGGTAAAAGACCAACTTCTTCAGATCATTCCAGTGCACCCCCAAAGTCATCATAATTTCAGCGGTAGATGAAGAACCAGCAGAATGGTCCAAGAAGACCCATTCACTGGGATTTATATGCTACAGTTTGTACACTACTCAATCTTCTCTTGCTATCAGCTCTCTTCTTTTTCTTCTTTTTGTTTTTTATGCTGCAATTATTAGAGCAATTGGTACCATTTGGCTTCTTTGGGCTATCTTTTCACCCAACATTGGAAATTGTTTAGGGAAATCTGTCATTATAAGAGTCAAGGAAATGCTAGACAGGCAGGGGATCTTTTTGGACATGGGGACTTTATAGGGGAGTGGATGTTTCGGGTAGGAGTAGAATCACTTGTAGCAGCAAAGAAGAGTTAAAAAGATTGACACCTCTACCACAAAAAATACATGAGTCATCATTTCCAATCAGCAAATCCAAAACATAATCCCAGAGAAAGAGAAAATTGAGATAAATGTGGATCACGTGGATAAGTAATTTAGGGGGCCAAGCAATATTTGTTTTCTTACAGGAAAATATTGCAGCAAACAATCAAGTATCAATAGTTGTACTCGGAGGCATATTCTCCTTTTCTTTTTTGTAATGAACAAGGTGTTCAAGATAATCTTCAAGCTCTTTTTCCAATTTCTCGATAAACTGACTTGTGTGCTCCAGGGACTGCTCATATCTATACTTTTCTAAGGCCTGCAGCAAAGAAATCAAGAGGCTGATTTGAAAAATTAAGCTCATTGTAAAACCCAAAATTTTCATCTAAGATAAAGTTATACATAGCTGATTTGAAGGAAATCAACAAATATCATCTCCTTTCAAGGAAAGAATGTTTAAGAAGCATCTATGAATCAGAAAAAGAAAAACTGCCAAAGGAAATACCCAGCAAGTTACAATAGGATCACCTTTTAATAGTCCTGCAACACCAGATAATAAAATGTATAAACAAACATCTATTGCCACACCTCAAAGCAAAGCAAAAAACAAGATTATAATTATAGGCACTGTTGTAAGTGCCAAGTAACATGTTAAAGTTACTAGTCCACTCATCTCATGCAACACAATATATCAAAACAGAAGCAAGTTGCAAAGAATATTTCCATGCTTGTTCTTAGGTAAACCCCAAATTTAATTTGCAAAAAGCTCCAATGGGGTACCAATGTGGATCCCGTTCTGTCTAATCTACCACGAGTCACCATGTTCAAATCAATACATGTCAAGAAACATCCTAAACTTAAGTTCCTAAGGGAGTAGGAGGTGGCAACTGATGTGCTAGGGTTTGAGCAAAAACCAAATGATCACCAACTGAAGGACAGGTAAGCACTATGAGAAACACAATCAGCGGAACCCAATTAGATTGATGCTCCAATAAATCCTTCAACCTAAAAGTAGGCCGCATGAGGACACAAATAGAGGAACCAATTAGCTTGATTCTTCAATTCAGCATTCAAGACTTCAAGTTAGGCCCCTATTTTCATAATTACACTCTCCTGAACCCAGTCCTAAGAAAATGGTATAAGTAACATATACAATTTCCTTGCATTCTTCTATCCTCAGACCCAGTCCCCCAAAAGAAAATGGTAGAAAGCAATTGGAATGGGGAAAGAAGAGAGAAGAAAGGAGAGCAAGGAACGGATGAATAACAAGGCAAAAAAATTTGGGCAAGGCAGAAAAAAAACTTTGGAGAAGTAGATAGGAAATGGAAGAAGATAATTTAGAGGTTGAAGAAAAAGGAAGGAACATGTAAGAAGAAAAAGAAAAGGAGAAGAGTAACCCTCTGTGTTCCCTCGATTTCCAACATTTTTTTAAAAAAAAAATTATCAGATGTAGATTAAAGAAGTAGGGATTACCTTAGCTTTAGAGAGTGTATCTGGAGGTGACATAACAACTGGTTGAACATAATTCTTCCCACGATAGAAGATTATAATGTTGTTAGGTTTAATGTCAATAACAGTTCCCTTACTTAATCGAGCTAGCTCTGCAGCATATTCGTGAACCTGTCCAGGCTTGCAAGGTTTGCAAATGACCTTAACCGTCTCGTGCTTCTTCCAATGGAGATGCATATTAAGAACAACACCTCCAAATACACCTCGTCTCCCAACTGGAACATAGTTTTTCTTTTTCTCACCAGTACGCTTCAGGTAAAACCTCTCTTCTTCAGTTAAACTTTCAGGATCATATGCTTCCACAGGAACTTTAGATACCTCATATTTCCTCAATTTCTCAATCAGCCAAGCTTCCTTTCTTTTCGCCTGGAGTATTTCAATGAAACTTACCATAAGTACCAAACCAGATAAAAATCCCCCCACCAAATAAATAAAATCCTCCACCAAGTGCACTCCCAAAGGATATTTTTCATGTGCATGTGTCAGGGTAGAGGTGAGGGTTTAGCGTAGGTTTACTTAATAAAAAAGGGGAAAAAAAGAACTAAGACATTACAAACCAAAAGATGGAATTGGCTATTTAACCATTTGAGTCCATAATTCTGCTCATTTAGTTGATCAAGAAGCTTCAATGGCACAATCAATGCCTACAATCCATTTATCATGGAGATTTTCTTTTCCTTTTCATTTTCAAAAAACACAATACTAAGTGAGACTTTGTTAGCTAACTTTGAGCACCAAGGACTTAAGCCTTTATCATGTTTAAAATGTTAAAATTCTATCAACGAGAAGTTTAAGGGGGGAAAAAAGAAGAAGAAGAAAACCACAGAAACTTGGTGAACAATTTGAGAAAATAAATAATGTAAGATCTTTTTCCTGGTACCATTGATACATATAATTGGCAACATCTCTGTATGTATCCCCACTCCTTTGAACGCAATAAAGATTAAAATGGAAAGGCAACAATTGTGAAAAGAAAAGAACAGGTTTGACTGAAATAGCCCTAAAAGAATGGTAAAACAATTGCAAAGACAGGCACGGCATAGAGAAGTATAAATCAAAATCTCACCAACCTTTTCAAGTTTATATCTTATCCTAACTTCTGGGTTTGGAGAATTCATTTTCTTTTTTGCCTTCAACCTGTAGAACTTAAGCTCATTAAGTTTTGCTTTTTTGGACATTTTAACCTTCTTGCCTGCCTTCTTTGCTTTTCTTTGTGACCCACCATTGACTGCCGGACTACCAAAATTAAACCTGACACCATCTTTATCTGTCTTCAGCTCAATCGAAGGATTACTGATGTGTCTAACTTGTATGGATTTTGAAGAGATATTATGTGACTGCAAAGCCAGCAATCTATTACTTAATAATGAGCTTTTCTTCATAGAAGGTTTAGATTCAGGAAAAGGTTTTTCTAGCCAGGAATCTCCTCGGTGTGCGCTTGTGTAATGACGGTGAAAGTGAGAAAATGAAGTAGCTTCAGGAAAACATGGAGAACTAGAAATATTTTGGACTAGGAAGTCACAAAGAAACAATCCCCTGCACAAAAACAAACATCGACATCAGGTTCAACCAATTCAGGAAAAGAGAAACAAGGCAAGGAGTTGACAACAATTGGAGTAGAAGGAAATA
Source organism: Coffea eugenioides (assembly GCF_003713205.1). Taxonomy (NCBI): domain Eukaryota; kingdom Viridiplantae; phylum Streptophyta; class Magnoliopsida; order Gentianales; family Rubiaceae; genus Coffea; species Coffea eugenioides. The sequence continues at coordinate 41,030,182 of NC_040037.1, forward strand.
AGAAGATTCAGCTAACACAGACAAAGCAAAGAATAGAGTTCCGACATTTCCTGCAAAGGAAGATGATGGGACATTTTGATTACATTCCGACAAAGTATACATACTGTTGCTATCATGCCTAAATGTACCTGGCCACATGGCTATGTACAGAAATTTGTCCATCCTCATTTCTTTATGAGCAAATGCTATACTACCTCAAAGCTACAAGCTTCTTTAACTTTGGGTCATATGCATTGCATAGATTTAAGGTTTGTTTATATGCACTGGCATGCATATATGTCTCAGAGCAACAAAGCTAAGAGTAAAACTATTTGTGCAGCTATAAACCTGGAGAACATGTTAAAATTTTAATCGAAACTTAACTTGAAAGACATAGAGAACATATCAACAAATGTAATTCCTAATTCAGCAATAATAAATACAATACAGTTTTTTCTAAAGGGATTTATTTTTGCTGTTTATGTTGCATAATTTCTTCCCCAAACAATCCAATTTGTGTTCTCCTCACTTGACTACTTGTCGTCACACAAAACCTCGCACAGTAGTGCCTGGCTAAAACTACTTGAAGTTAAATTGGAGTTCGAATTTCATGTCAATGAATGCACTTGCTTAATGAAAGTTAAACAGAATTCAACAGCCACGATGGTGGAGCACTGGATTATCACTATATGGCTTCTTCTTTTATACAGGAAGAGAAGTTTTGCAACCTATTATGTATGGTTAATGAGGGAGCTTAACTGAATTTTGTAAATTTGTTAAAAAAAAAAAAAAAAGAACAAAAAAAGGCAAAAAGAACTACTTTCTACAATATTAGATTCTTCATCATATTGTATCTTAAGCAGCCACTGCAATACTACTACATCATAAATAAACACATAAAAAACACACACAAAAAAGATCAAATAAAATTCACCAAAAAAATAAAAATAAATAAGCATATGTCAAACTAAACGAAAACCAAGAGAAAAAAATTAACTTCAACCCTCAGCAAGAAAATTGCAGCCAAAAAAAAAAAACCAATGAAAGCAGATTGAAATACGAAAAATGAGTTACCTTCGGGGAGACGTTAGAGTGGAGTTGTTCTGAAAAATATATTTGGAAAAGCCGCCGCTGCCGGAGCCACTAGTGGCACACTTCTTCAGTGAGAGTCTGGACAACATGATTCTCTCTACTCAGCTCGGCTTTCCATCTCGTTTAATCAACTCTCAATCGGAATACACAAACGGATCAGGAAGATTTTCCGACGACTTGAGCTTCTTGAGATGTTAGAGGAAAATGCCAGGGAACGGGGGTATAGTCTGGCCCGGAGGAGTACGTACGACGAAGATCGGAAGAAGAAGAAGAAGGGAAGGATTATTAGTTTGGAGGTAAGGGAACGGGGACTCGCAAGTTCCATTTCCAGCCATTTCACGGCTAGGATGAAGCAGTGTTCAGTGGACGGTGGAGATGATGCCACGCAAGCAACTTAGTTGCTTCAGCAAAACGTCGACGTTTTAAGCGGGAAAATGAAAATATGGCGAACCTTTAAAGGGCAAATGACCAATTTCGCTTTCTAAACTTTTTCACTGATCAATTTAGTTCTAAACTTCTATTTGTAGCTAATTTCATGCCTAAACTTATTGTGTGGTCTAATTAAGGATCTTGTGGTGGCATGATGACTTGAATCAATCTGACTTCTAATTGTCCAACTAAATAGGGTTATTTTAGGAATATCATTCACAAGATTGTAATAAATCAAGTAAATCGTGTAAAAAATCACATGATTAAACCTTCTTCAATTTCATCTTCTTTTTTTACAGGATTTTAAATTTTTATACGGTGACTTTTTATACGATTCACTTGTTTTATTACAATCTCGTATATGATATTTTCATAATACTCCTGTTTTATTAGTCAATGAGGAGTTAAATCAATTGTTAGGATTAATGTTATCACCGCAAAGGTTCTTAATTGGAATTACCAAATGAGTTCAAGAATCAAATTGGCCAGATCAGCACCGACAAAAAAGTTTTATGCATGGAATTGCCCATTTTTCAAACTATTCCAATTTGCTAATCAAGAAAATTCCTATTCTCTCTAAAACTGGACAAAAGCAGAAGAGTTAGAGCCCTATTTATGCTTTCACCACAAGGGCCCAGATAGATATAAAAGCCCAACTCATTTGAGTTTGATTGAACGTATGAAAAAGCCCAGTCTTTAACTGTTATCAGAAAATGATACAAATATGATTAAAGGGAAGGGAAATAAAATAAAATGAAATAAAATAATCCACATTAAAAAACGTTTGTATAACGAATGCGGCCCCCATCAAGTTGTTGGTGAAGGAACAAATCTGTAAGTTTTGGTCTTCCGTCTGTTGTCAATTTCTTCTAAGAAGAATTCTTCCTTAATTTTCAGGTTAGCTCTTTAATGTTTATAATATTACTTTTCTAATGATAGTAATATTAGATAGAACTTCCAGGTATGTGACTGTGTGTGATGGGAGGTGTCTACTGTGTGATTTTGAGGAATTCAGGTCTTCAAAGTTGAAATCTGAAATGGGTTTTTGTTGATTTCTTGAATACAGTTTATACGGAGTAAAGATTGAATTTTTTGGTAGAAATAGTAAAAGAAAAAGGAATGTCATCTTCAGCTCAGGACCCTTTCTACATTGTTATGGAAGAGATCCAAGATTCTGTAAGTTTATTTCTTCTTGCAAAAATTAATATTTCGTTTTCAGATCAGTGTTTAGTTAATTATGCTGTCAAAATTGTTTTTTTTTTAATATAAAGTCCATGATTGTTTTTGCTTTATGATTCTGATAATTACCATTACTTTGTTCTAATATTTCTCTTATCAATGTAGATCAAGCAGAATGAGGCATTTATGCTTCTCTTTTTGTAGATATTTGGATGATTACGATTAATTACAGTGACATGGTTATTGCTTAATTAAGTTCTATGGGGATTGCCTGAAATCTGGAATGATTATGTTTTAGAAGACTGCAGGCCAAGATGTTGGATATGGTAATTTGGCTTTATTGCTAGGATAATTTGGGAGGCCCCAATGTAGAACGTCATCATTGAAACTTTCTTGTTGAATCTGCTCAAATTGGGTAAATTGGGTTTGGATTTGTTTAGGGTTTTCCGTGGCTGCTAAAGATCTAACAATAGTAGCATATTTGTGAGATCATGTTTGTGCTTCGTGGGCATGTTTGACTGGGTATGCATGATGGGCTACTTATGTTGGTCGTAATATCCAAAATTAAAAGTGCCTGGGAAGTAAAAGACAGAGAAATTGGCTTCTTGAGTTAAAAGTGAAAAATTCCTACTTATTCAATAAAAGTGTTAGAAAATGTACTTGTTTTTAATCCTTTTGGAGGTCATTTGTATATGTAGGTATTCCATGGCATTGAAAATCAGGATAGAAGAATAACATGACCTTTTGTTCAAGGGGTCTCTTAACTTTTAGATATTTCTCTCCTGAATTCGAACTGTAACTTCTACCTCTTTTAGCATTTTCCACTTTTTACCTTTTGTATGATCTGAAGTATGTTAGGTAAATAAGATGCAGAGTTGCCACAGAGATTTTGATACTCCCATACAGGATGTTTTAAGGATTTCAAGAACCAAGACCAAAAATTGATTTGCTTCTAACCCACACTTCTAAACCTTACTCTTTCCCACTTGTCCATGCCTTGATGTCATTTGTGCTGACATAAGTACATTTGCTTGGGTGGATACATGCAGACGCGGACAGACATGTACTTGGTTTTTGTATACGTCTGAAGAAGCACAAAGATAGTTAATTCTTCACTTGCTGCAATTAGAGCTATCACTTCATGTCCTACTAATTGTTGATGATGTCTTATCTTCAAATGCTCTTGGATCTCAGCCACCTCCCTTGGAAAAAAAATTTTGTTGAGCGTTCTGTTTGTGTGGTCATGCATTGAAATTTTCTTGTATGTGATATTTAACTTGTGAATTACTTTCTTGGCCAGATTGACAAGTTGCTATCTAGCTTTCACAAATGGGAGCGTCTTGCTCCAGATAGTGGAGAGCAACTAAATCTGACCAAGGAACTTCTTGCTGGTTGTGAGAGCATTCAGTGGCAGGTATGCATTGCAGTTTGTAATCATTGAATTAGGATTTCTCCTTTTCTTTTTTTTGATGTGCCTAAAATGACAATCAATCACATATCTTCGTAATTGTCCATGAAAGTAGCATGGTTACGATTTTGCTTTGAAACTCAGAAAGATGCATTTCGTAATGCTTAATGACTCCTTTCATCTTATACTACATGGTTTTTTGTGAATTCAACAACTTATATAAATGTTAAATTTTGTAACTTCCTCTTGTCATGGTGTGATTTTTTTTTAAATGCCAGTTTATTTCCCCAGATTTTCTCTGAAGGTTTTGGGTTGCATAAAGGTACACATGTATCTTTCATAAATACTGAAGATCTGTTTTTGTGATAGGAAGGTGGATGAATTGGATAAAACAATTTCTGTAGCAGCAGGAGATCCTTCATGGTATGGTATCAATGAACCAGAGCTTGAGAAAAGAAGAAGATGGACCAGCAATGCTCGAAGTCAGGTATTTGTTTATAAGTTGTTCCATAGCTGCCATAATTGCAACTTGTTATTCCTTGTGTTACTGTACAGGAATCTTCTTCTGCTGTTTAGGCATAATACATACTACCCAATGAATAACTTATATACTGGATGGATTTGCTTTGGATTTATCAGACACTTGAGGTTAACAGACTTATGTGTTGGGTAATTAGGTTGGCAATATGAAGAAGGCAATAGTAGCTGGGAAGGAGTCTAATGGCTTAAGCTCTTCAAATGTAAATGGAATGCGTAGGGAACTCATGAGAATGCCAAATTCGCAACAGACGGACAGATCCAACCAGTATGTTACACAAGCTAATGATGATCTCATATCCTCAGAATCAGACAGACAGCTACTTCTCATAAAGTATGGTCTTTTGTTTCATTATCAACCTCTTCCCAGCTTATTCTGTTTGATTTATTTTCTTTTGCTATATTCTTTTTTTTTTCCTTGTCTTGAGCATGATCTGTTTGTGTTCCTGTTTCTTTCCTCAAGTGATGAATATGCCTGACCAAACAACAATTACAATACAAATGATTGTTTGTGAATATATAGAATTTTTCTGGTTAGTTTTCCCAGGATTTAAAGTTTTGGTTTCACAACATTTGAATGTGATTTTGGTTAACATCTTTAATTCTTTCTCTCTCAACAAGAATATGAAAAATAACTTGGTAACTTCGTTAGAAGGTTATTCCCCATTAAGCATCTATTACTTTGATTTTTTGGTAAAACAATAGGCTGAGCTCTAAGAATAAGTAATAAGCTATTCATTTATCACTTAATGTAATATACACTTAAATGTATCAAATTTAGTACTTAACAATTCAGTAACTTAATGGATTCAGATTTCAGTTTTAAGACTGATCAAATGCACCCTTAGTAATTGCTTGTCAGCATTTCAAGGAAACTTATTTTGTCCATTAATTGAATTTATTTCATATTTTTTGATGTTTTTTTCTAAATTATTGAATTGAAGGAAGATTTACATAATTAGTGAAAACAGTTTTTTAAAAAAATTGAAAGTAAGCATGATTCTTGTTAAGTGTGAAACTGCAAGAATAATAAAATTTTTTAGACTGTTGAAGATTTCAAAATTATGGCCTGATTACTTGATCAACTACTAGATCATTCAATCTATAGTCGTATTTTTGGAGTTTTATTCATTTCTATTGTGTAATAGTGTGGCTTATGCAGGCAACAAGATGAAGAGTTGGATGAGCTCAGTGCTAGTGTAGAAAGAATTGGTGGTGTTGGCCTTACGATACATGAAGAACTTCTTGCACATGTACTTCTTTTGACACTTTTTGAACTGTCATTTCCATTCTGGAGAATTGGTATTAGAGTGAAATTTGCTGCATCTCTGTTGTGTAGTTACCTATCTTGTGTCCAAAGATTTTCTTTAGTCAAATATTTCTACGAAAATCAAACAGCACTCCTAAAATCCAGTTTTGTTGGTGTGCAGGAAAAGATTATAGATGACTTGGGTACAGAGATGGAGGGAACATCAAATCGCCTTGATTTTGTTCAGGTTAGTATTGCCATCATATGACTTCTGCATCTTACTTTGGTTTGTACCATTCCTATCTTTGAATGTAAGAGCTGATATTCCACTTATTGGCCTCAAGTATATCCCTTGCTCCTCCCCCCTCTTTCTCTCTCTTTTGGTCTGAATCTTGTTTAATTGAAGTTACACTTCTCTGCAGAAAAAGGTTGGCATGGTAATGAAGAAGGCTGGAGCCAAGGGTCAATTTATGATGATTTTGTTCCTTCTCGTTTTGTTTATCATTCTGTTTGTGCTGGTCTTTTTCACTTAGTCTTGAAAGATTTTGGCATTTAGTCTATTGCATGAGGGAGGTTACCACTGTTGGAATAAATTGGAAACTTTTGGTGGATGTATATGAATTAGAAATTTCTTTCCCGTATATGAATTAGAAGTATACCATCATTGGAACGTTGTTGGCTGTGTTGTACTTAGCAGAGCTTCTTAGTTTCGATATTCTTTGCACATCATAGAAGTTTACAGCAAAATTTTGTCCGCTTTTGCATCTGATTACAAGATAGCTAGATGTTATGATGCCCAAGCAGCAAAATCAGTTATTTGCCTTTGTGTTCTGCTTCCTAGTTAGCCTTGACTCTTTATGATTCTTGTGCCCCGTCCGGCAAAATGATTTTGGCTATTCAAAAGTTTGGTAGTACCAATAGTTGATTGAAGTAACACTTTTTTTTTTGGCATCTTTGTAATTTTTTTTTTTCAAGAATATGATAGAAGTTTGGCTTAGAATTGCAGATATCTATTCAAAAAAGGCTTGATAGCTTTTTTTTTTTTTTTTAAAAAAAATTTCCAGAGAGGGGACAGGAGGATTAGAACTTAAAATCTCTAATTCTTGGGGCTCGTTTGCTAATTTAGGGCGCGTTTGATAAAACTGAAGTCTGAAATCTGAAGTTTGAATTCATTTAGTTATTGAATTGCGAAATATTAAATTTAATATATTTGATTGCATATCACATTAAGTAATAAATAAATAATTTATCACTTAATTTTGGAAGTAAGTTTTGTCTAAGAAATTCAATGTCATCTAATTAATTCAGATGTTCAATCTTTGATTATCAAACAGTCTGGATATGTTAAGATCTGAATTTATTGAGTTTAAGTGTTGAATCTGAATTTATTGAGTTCAAGTGTTGAATTGGATTATTAAACGGAGCTTGAGTTCACCTTTTCCTTCGGAGGTTTGACTTTAATGCCTTGTTTGGATCCTGGACTGTGGGAAGGAATTTGACATATCTTGCCTTGCATTTTTTCCCATATCAAAATAAGACTCAAGAATAAGTGTATTTTTACCTTTGATTGAACTTATCTTGAGTACTATCAGGATTAAACCCTTTTTTTTTCTTGCTTTCCTTTTTCGGTGAAATTCTTGACTCAACTATTAGTTCAGTCTCATTCCCAAAAAAAAAAAAAAAAAACCTATTAATGTTATAAAACTAATAAAATAAACTACTATAATATTAAGTGAAATATTTAAGAAAGAAGTAGAGGAATGGAGAGTGATTTTCTTATATTCCAACCAATACAAAAGTCCTTTAAAAGGGTGTCAATGTACCTTTTTATATAGGTACTACAAGATTAAAGGAACATCAATCCTATTAAACACCCACTATTACAAGAATATGAAGAAGCCTATGAAACGGTTCTTCCACTAAATGAATAGATTTATGGATTGTAACTTCTATACATAATGTATCCATAAATCAAGAATTAATCCTCTTGGGAATACAAAGGGACATCCATACTTTTAATTGTTTCATAACACTCCCCCTTGGATGTCCATTACATAAAGAATATGCCTCGTTAAAACCTTACCAGGGAAAAATCCATCGGGACAAAAACCCTAGTGAAGGAAAAAGAGTACACTATTCTTGTGTATTAATTTCTCCCCCTGAAGCAAACATCATTTGAGATCTTTTAATCGTTGCATTTCAATATGCTTCACCAATTGCACTGAGATATGGTACTTCAGGACCAAGTATCTCTCCATCTTCCTCTTGCGGTCTAAAAGAATCTTTATTAGGATCTAATGATCTGACGATCATTGGAGTACTTAATATATGTGTCTTATTCATATAAAACCGCTTTAATACCTTCCGGGTATATGCAGTTTGGTGGACAAAAATTTCACTTTTTAAATGCTCAATTTGTAAATCAAGGTAGAATTTTGTTTTTCCAAAATTCTTGATCTCAAAATCTTTCTTCAAATATTCAACATTATTTTGAATCTCTTCAGGAGTTCCAATCAAATTTAGATCATCAATATATATAACAATGATCACAAAATTTGATCCATTTTTCTTGGTAAAAACATATGGACATATTGGATCATTGGTATAACCTTCTTTAGTCAGACATTCATTGAGGCGGTTATACCACATACGTTCAGATTGTTTTAGGTCATACAAAGACCTTTGTAATTTAATAGAATAAATATCTTTAGAATTTGATTTGCATGCTTCAGGCATGTTGAATTCTTCGGAAATTCTCATATAAATATCATTTTCAAGATTTTCATATAAATATGCAGTAACGACGTCCATTAGACGCATATCTAGTTTTTCATGTACTGCAAAACTCACAAGATATCTAAATATGATAGCATCCACTACAGGTGAATACATTTCATCATAATTAAATTTAGGCCTTTGTGAAAATCCTTAAGCTATTAGCTTTACATCTTTAGGTGTTTGGACTACAAGTCCAAAAACTTTTCTTTTAACCAGTGAGTCTAATTCAGATTGGATCACATCTTTTCATTTTGGCCAATCATTTCTATACCGACATTCATCAATCGATTTAGATTCATAATCCTCATCAACTTCTATAATATCAAGTGCTACATTTTATTAGGCTCCAATTAAATTTTTTTTTTTATGATTTCATTCTCTTCAGGAGTTGGCTCTTCAGGAGCAACCTCTTCAAGAGATTGAATTTTGTCATGACATTTATTTAATCTCCGGAGATATTTGAAATCAATTTATACTTTGTTTAGGTAGGCCGGCCTTAAATTTATTTGTAGCACTTGTGCATATCCTTCAGGGACATCAATTTTAACCAGAGTATTTCCTGCAGGAATAACTGATTTAATGACTCTTCTGGAGTCGATAAATATAACTTTCTATAAATGAAGAATTTCTTGAACTTCTAGTTCACATTATTTTGTATGAGGATTGAGGAAATTCAATTTTTCAAATGATTTCCTTTCGGTTGATTTCTTCCTCCCCTTAATGTCGGGAATCGTAGTTCATCAGAATAAATAAATCATTTAATAGATCACCCATCAAATATTTTACGATATTTAATCGTAAAGTGATTCATACCCGACATAAATTCTAAATTTCTTTTTGGAGCCATATATAATATAAAGGGGGTATGTATAAATATTTGTCGGCTCTCAAATATTCTCACTTTTGTCAAATCATATATCCATTGGGATCAGTAAACTTCTGGTTTACTGCAGGTGAAAATAATAAATCAAATGAGAATAAAAACAACTATATCGATAACCATTTCTCTCTCGAATGGTTATTATGATATAATTAACCTTTATCTCACTTGATTTCTAAACATGATCTCTATTATTGTCTCATTTAATGTCTCAATTTGATATCCATTTCAACGGATATATAAATTCAATAAATTTTCCGAGACATGGTAAAAAGTAGTGCTTTATTTATAATAAACTTTTCTCCTACATGGAGAAATATAGTAGTGGATCTTCTGGAGTTTTCAATCAGTTAAACACTACCACTGATTGTGTTTGTCTCTCTCATTGGAATATAGTGTATGTAGTAGCACTTATTAATGAGACACATATCATTGTCACCATAATTCTTATGGGACAAATATCATCACCATAATCCTTTGATCCCAAATATTTAACATCCATTTCTTCTTCAGGAAAAAAAATTAATTACTATCATAAATTAAATCAAGCATCATATACCTTCAGGGTGTTTAAAGAAATTGACCATGTGAAGATGCGATTATAATTTTGATTCGTCAAATATACTTCGGGACATTTATCTTCAGGATTCTTATTTTCTTGTCCTCATCATTATTATCCCACTTCAAGTGGTAATTTTTTCTCTTGTCATGGTAAAATACATATTTACCAAAATCATAGTCATGGCATCAACCATAACTAGTAAATTGAAATTTAGTCACATTCACTTCTGGGAATGGACTAGAACTAGCATACAATAAGTACAGAATAATTCTCAAAATTTCTCTCAATATTGCCACTACAGGAGCATATTCGAGAAATCAATTGTGGATAATATCATTTTAAATATATCTTATGAGTAAAATTTTCTCGACACAATTTCAACTGAGAAGTAATTCTGAAAATTGCATAATTATGCTCTTGTAGCCATAGGTAAATTTATCATACCAGGCTTTTGAAATAATGACCATCTTCTAGTGGTCAAATATTTTTGTTAAAGAACGACCATCTTCAGGTGGTCGAATCTTTTTCTTTAAGTATTTCAAAGAACAAGTGAATCCTCAAACATAATTGATTTTCTATAATAACATCTCTAAAACTCAATGCATCAGAATATAAGTATTTATAATAAATAATTATAAAGATAAATAAGTAGAATTAAACGGAGAAATATTACCTCAAAGATGTCAAACAATATATGTTTGTGTTTAGTGATTGTTCAGCAATAAGCACTTGTATTTTGCGATCATTCAAGTGTTAACCATAAGAAATTGAAATAAGTTTATGGGTTAGAGATTTACCTCAATAGGTAGTCAAGAGTTGCTCGAAAAAAAACCAACAGTTGATTTGACACTAGCAGAATCTTGACAGAGTCTCGTGTTTCACCTTTGCTCAGAAGTAGAGACTCGTGCTGATAACGTGTTATAAAACTAATAAAATAAACTACTATAATATTAAGTGAAATATTGGAGAAAGAAGTAGAGGAATGGAGAGTGATTTTCTTATATTCCAACCAATACAAAAGTCCTTTAAAAGGGTGTCAATGTACCTCTTTATATAGGTACTACAAGATTAAAGGAACATCAATCCTCTTAAACATCCACTATTACAAGAATATGAAGAAACCTATGAAACGGTTCTTCCACTACATGAATAGATTTATGGATTGTAACTTCTATACATAATGTATCCATAAATCAAGAATTAATCCTCTTGGGAATACAAAGGGACATCCATACTTTTAATTGTTTCATAACAATTAGTTCAGTCTCTATTATTTCTGTGGATTAACGTTCTTTTGCTCAATTGAATTTCTGATTTCCAAACAAAAGCCTGTCTGTTTTGTTTGTTTGTTTGTTTGTTACTTGCCCTTGAGAGTTCGTGGAGCCATGAATTCCTCTAAAACATTTCATGATTCTTCTTTTTCTCCTTGCAACAGACTCGAGTTGGGCTGTCTGTTGGTAATGTTGCCATACAACAAATATCTGTTTATCTTGTGTTAATCGAAACATGAGACTAGCATGCAATTTTAACATTTACTCACGGAGAGATTCACAACTTGGTTCCACATTAAACTTAAAACAGTACACAAACAATATCATCTTCATATATTGTGGGAAACCTGTTTTCCTCCTCTAGCTTTTCTTGATGTTTCAAGAGGGGCATATAGTTACTCCTTTTATACACTGTAAACATCAATCAATTAATAACTGCTACAACAGATCCCAAAAATACAAGAAAGAATTATGTAATTTGTTACCCTACAAAAAACCAACTCTGAGTATTTGAATTGATGTCCTCTCCTAACTAGACAGCTGAAAGGCTCGCCCATTTACCAAGTTCATATGGATCACCATAATAATAAAGTTTAACCCTACCTGACAAAGACAGCCCAGATGCAAGTTGCCGAGCTCTATACTCCGAGTCATCCTGTTCTGCTGGGTCATCAGCATATGCAGCAATATCTCCAAGAAGTCGAAATGAAATACGGCGAGTATTTATCTGTCTAGGGAAATCAAAGTACATGGGCGTCCATGCCTTCACTTCTGGTAGCCGATACTCTGCAATTGTCACCATATTATGGGGTTCCTGCAGAAGTGACAAAAAACTCTCAGTTGAACAGTCAGTGACAAGATTACAAGAACAGCCATTATTAGCTTGACCAAGAAAACAAAATACAGGGAAAAACAAGTCATTTAATAAAGAAAAAATGCAAAAAATTACAGAGGCATTGTCTCTCGGCAAAGAGGTGCTTGTAGCAGCTGACTCAACAGAATACTAGACAATACTAGACCTAAACAAACCACTGTCAATGCAGCTTCACGAAATCAAGTGTCCAATTTGGAATCCTTGAGTCCATAATAAGATATATATGAAGACCCATTCCTCATCGACATCTTATCATTTGAAGGTAGACTGGTAGAGAAAACTTAGCTACAACTCGTATGCACTATAAAGGTTGCTCATGCATAATACATATCATTTATGTCAGCAACAGGAGGAAACACAACGCCTCCAAGCATCTCTATATTTTCTTTTCTAGCGTGCTTGACTCTCCACCATACCACGAGCTAGGTTCACTTGTAAAACTCAAACTCTTCAAGAAGGAAACAAAAAGATGCATGGAGATACATAGAGATTTGTTACCAAATAATTAAAATCAAAGCAACTAAATCTCCCATTAAACCTTTCTGATTGCACTTAATTACAGCATTAGATCAATAAATAGCCTCTAAACGTATGAACCACTCATCACTATTTTAATGATTAAGGAAATGGCATGGCCTTTAGATTTTACTAATAAAATAAAACAGTAACTTCATCAAGGAGTACAGGTGCTTAACATGGTTAGTAACCTGAATTTCCAATATAAAACTGGTAAGAGGTTTGGATAACAGCATGGGAAACATATAAACCTTTGAAAGCAACAGACTGGCTAATTGTACAGAGAAGGCTGAAAGACTCCTGGTATGTTGATTGAGCAAATTCGCTTTGCATCAGATTGAATAAGTAGTTAAATTTGAGTTTCTTTTGCCTGGAGATGGATTTCATATCTTGATAACGTTCTACAAGCCTTGGATATGCCATATTCTTGGAGGACAGAATGAAACTAAAACTGGCAGCTGCCTAAGAAGTTGATATCATAATCAACCCTGTAGAGATAGCTAGTATAGCTTGATTCCCCAACAAGTGTTACAACTTTATTGATTTAAAATACCAGCAAATTTTTTGCTATCAAATTTAGCTTACAAAACTTGTGGTTCTGCACCCCTGCTGATGTCTGATCCTATGTAAGCCAAAAATACAGTAATGTAGTTCCAATGCTTTGAAGGAATGATTCAAAACTAATACCAGAATAGGAGGAATACCAGGAAAACCACAATCCCTGCCCCCCCCCCCCCCCCAAAAAAAAAAAAACTATCCAGTGCAAATAAAGCACCAAAAATAGCAGCTCAATAACTTATTTCTTGGTCATACCTGGAGAGCAGATACTTGAATGTACAATACAGCAGCGGATATCAATCTATCGTCCAAAATGTTCGACGACATATCCAACATATTTACATCCGATGAGGGTGAATGTGTGACCCAAGGTTTTATTGCACTAAAACCATCCAATCGAAAACCAGCCAATGTAAGTGAAGCTGGGGATAAATATTGCTCTAAAACAAGATCATTATCAGTTAACCTCTCAGCCTCAACAGGAACCTGAAATCGAAATAGGAATTTAAGATTACGCTTGCATGTAAAATTTCATATTTTCTTTTTAAAAATCAGGCAGTGTATGCACCTTGAATCTATTCAATGCTGGGGGTTTGTCCAACCAATTTCGTACACTTGTTTGGTCCAAACCTCCAGATGATACCTCAGTTTCTTTTTTTGTAGGGATTCCAACTACTAGAACTCTTTTAGCGTGAAGGCATGGATCACTTTCAGCCAGTCCACCAAAAGAGGCACGTCTGCTAGGTTCAGAAAAGGGGTTTTCATCGAAAGATAACAGATTAAAATCTTTCTCCAAACTAACAGAACTTGAACCCATTCTCTGAAGGCGTAGAGTTATCCAAATGATGCGGCATCGAACAGGGTTCCTGAAGACAAATTTTACATGTCTGGGCACTTTCTCCTCTTGAGATTTTTCTGGTCCACAAAGTTCAGAAGAAGACTTAATCAGAGTGTGCACATCCCATTTACCCACACATGATCTTTCTTCCTTGTTGATCTTATTGCTTGCCCATATTTGGACCTGTATAAGCAGTAAAAGAAGCTGATTGACTGAGTTGTGAATCACGTGGAATTGGTAGTGAGATATTACCAAAGACTGAAGAGTAACATAAAATCAAAGGAATTTCATATGGAGGAGTTCATCAATATAACTGACTGTTCTTTACATGCGTGTAAAAGGTTCACAGCAGATAAAAGTCAAGTAAACGCGTACGACATTGGATCAAAGTCGATCAGAACTTTTCTTAAATAACCATCATATGACAAAGTCCTCAATCCATGAACTAATCTTAATGAAGAGAACCATTTCAATGTTACAAAAATTTTGGAACAGTGAAGATTATTAAAGAGACCCAACAAACTTCAGAACTTTTGAAGAATTTTCTTCCACATAATTTGGCTTCAACATCTTTAACAAAATAAAGGAAGATCTAAATTAAGCATATAATATTAACTGAAAATGTTCGACTTCCTACCACCACTAAAAGTTTAATGGAGATACTGGGTTTGTTTGGACAAAGAAAATTTGCAAGATTTATTTCAGATTTTGTTTTGCTTGCATCATACACACAATTCCCAATCACCTTTTTATCTCACATACATCACATCACAAAAAGTACTACAGTAACTGGATCAAATAAATCATCCAAATAAATTCTTATCCAAACAAACTCACTGTCATTTAAGACCTTTGTCTTTTCCCTGTCCTACACTTTACTGTTCCTCTTTTATGAGCAGTTTTTTTTCCATACAAAATCAATCAGTCCCCAAAATCTCTTTTCCCCTTTCTGTTAAACAGGCAAATGGCTCCTCAGACCAGGGGGGTTTTGCACATGATGCACTTGAATCACTACTGAATATCAATTAGTGTGTTGTGCAACTAGATCACAATCACAAAATCAGTCAAGAAAAGAAAAAGAAATGAATAACATTTGGCCCTTTCTGAAAGATTTGCACTTGTAAATTGACGACTAAGTTATGTCTCCAAATCCTTGGAGCTTCTCTCATCCACAAGTGTACAGTGTTAGACAGAAGTATAAAATTATAGAACACTACATCAAGTCTTAAGGACAATTTTTTTTTTGGTTTTATTAGTATCTACTGAAAGAAATCAGCACAAGTAATTGAGCTATACACGCGTTTCGATTTTTGTTCTAACAAAGAACCTATAAGCAAGTTATCCCCCATCCCTTTCCCAGAATCCAGTTGATTATATGTCCCTAACTATACCTAATCGCAAATCCTCTACAGAATTGCACATAAGCCAGCTCCAGCTGTATGGCATCACTACTAAGCATCCTTTTCGTACATTATCATCTGTGCAGATAATTGGATAGCCTGCAGTTGCATCAATTATAGAACAATAAGCTGCACAGAGAAGACTTACAATAGGAGCATCAGACATTGAATAGCCACATGGACTAACTAGAAGGATCACAGCCGAAACATCAGAAAGATTGCTAAGGACAATGACAAAGTCAACAGATGAAGCACTTGGCGGAGCTCTCCAGTATGAATGAGGCGAACCAGCATCCAGTGGTGCCAGTAATGACAAGAAAGGCGCCGAACCTACTGCTGTTTCCACCTTCAATACATAATAACCAACAGACAATTTCGTAAAGAAGTCAATCGGTTTGAATTGAGATGCAGCCAAGCAAAAAGGTTCAATAGTATAACATGCATAATATCAAAAGTCGCAAACAATTACTGTCAGGTGCACTTCAAAAAATACAAATTTTGTCACTTGGAAAACACATTTCGGGAGGAATCAATGTTTTGGTTATTTGCAGCATTTCTGCATATTAATTATTTCTTTGGCTGGTCATATCATGGTCACTAATAGATTAGCATAGGAGCGGAACCAATTTGCTAAGCACCTTAAAATAACTAGTATCGGTTTTAAATCTCTGCTCAAATCTCAAGCATTATCTGTGGATCTTATCTGTCTTCCATGTTAATTCTGTAGTTAGAAACGAGACCAATTTTTGGACATTCCATGCCCCTTAAGCTAGTAATGCGTAACCAAAGGGCAACCTGTACCCAACCTTTTCAGTTAAATAACACCATATTTCCCAAAATTCACTAGCAAGAAATTTTCAATTTGAGGTACCCCAAAAGCAGTCCTGCATCACCTGGCGCTTGATATTGCCAGCCAGATGCCACTGTCTGGTTTATATGGTATAGCACATCCTTTCTAGTGGTCATGTCCTTACAGCTACTCAAAACATTTTAACAGATCCAGGTAAACCCCACCAAGCAAGATGTGAGACATAAAATCTCAGTAGAGAACAAAAAAGTAAAAACATTTGCAACAAACATAACTGTTAATGGAGTTTCATATTGCCAAATTAATCAATTTCTCAAGTGACAGAAAAGAAACGGGGACTGCAAATGAGAGTGAAACCGGTGGGCATTAGAGAATTCAAGGAATGAAAGAAAGGGTAGAGCATCTATATAATATAAACATATATTTAGATATATATTTGAGTGGGGGGGAGGGCTGGGTTGAGTGGCAAGGGAGAAGGGATTGTAAATAGGATATCCTGGGTTCAAGACCTCCCACTTGTACCCTCCCAAAAAAAAAAAAATGATATCTATTTGTGTGCAGATAAAGTTGTGGAAAAAAATCACTATGAAGCATTGCTCTTTTACGAGGGCAAAATATTCATATCCTACAGAGTAGAAAGAAAAACAGTTTTTTGTATGTCTATCTGAGAATGCAAATATGAAGTAAGATTATTTTAAAAGCAGAATTTGGTTTTTTAGGTGGAAGAGGTTATTTTCCTAAAGAAAAAGTTGGTTTTGACCATCTCTAACTACACTTTGAGCTCAACCTATTGATGAAAATGATCAGGAACATCTCAAGTGTCATACATGTGTTGAAATTGCATAATGTTGAAATTACTAGAACAGCAGGCTAATTTCCTAATCTGAAGTATCATAAACGTCACAACATCTGAGCTCCAGCATGATATCTGCTGCTCGGTTGTAGTTTATAGTTTCTACTGCTTTTCTCAGCAGAAGTCAAACAGTCTTAGGGGATAAATTTAGTAATGCAGGAGCAGTTATTGAAACAGTCGTCCAGAAAACTGTCTTTACTATAGGTTTATTGTCTTGGTCAACTAGATTTTCCAGCTATATTCTAGAACTTAAGCTTTTCAATATACACTGATCCCAAGGTTACCCAGAATTTCTAACGTCCCAAATCTTTACAAGGATCATTTTTGGGATGCATCCTGCAGTTCTTCCAAGCAAGTTTCCGTTTTCCTTGCGTTTAACTGCCCATACGAGTTACCTCCCAACAACCATGTTTTACAACATTCAGTATGGGATCCACAGATCTGTAGATTGGGCTATCATTTTAAAAGGTTGAACAGCAGGATGGACATAGGACATATTACAATCAGACAAACAAAAACAAACAAATTCACTTTCTGTCACCATAATTGCCAAGTAGTCTTGTAATCCCAAAGTGAAGTGAGATGGAAAGGCAAAGGACACAAAAACTGAATCAGCATGAGCATACAGAAAAAGCATACATCTATTAAGCGTATATCCATATATGAGTAAATAAAACTGGAGAAGGTCCAAAATCCTACCGGGTGGAGAAAGCTGGCATAAGGAAACTCAGAAAGTGATTCTTCTGCATTTGTCAACTGTCTCAAAACCTTTGTTGTATGTTGACTACTTTGAGGAACACAATCCACAGCAGAAAATCCCACAATATGGTCCAGGGCTTTATGTGCTGCATCATCAGCACGTGATCCTCTTCGCTGGCTAATCAAGACCCTAACATAGTCCACAATCAATGCATCGAGCACTATATCATGGCAGCAGAGTTTACAAATAATCCCATCTAGTGACACTGAACGGTTTGAAGATGAATCACTTATGCTTCCATGACTTGATCCCCCCTGTGTACTTGCACTACCAGGATTTGAGGCATCCCGCGAGTTATAGCTTGAAAGCAGGAGAGCGCCTTTCCCAGCACAACAAACTTTACAAACCTTTCTTTCACATTCAGAACACACAAAGAAAGATTGAGAACCTTTAGAAGAAGTTGAGGTGGTGGATGCTTGTGCAGATGATTCACTTTCTGCCCGAACCTGACACATGCCACCCAAACAGCTCTCACCAATCCCCGTTATGTTCCAGAAGTCTACAACACCATTATCCATCATCTCAAGACCAATGGCAGCAGTAATTCTGTCTTCAAGAGACGTATGCCCAAGTAACGCAAGTGTATGCACCACCCTGCATAATCTTCCAGTATAAGAATCCTCAAGCAATAGATTAGGATTTATGCTTGCAGGATCCACTCCAACTGCTAATAAGGCTCTATCCCTCTGAGCTGCAGAAAGATTTAAACGGAGCCGCTCAATTTCAAGTTTCATAGCTTCCATAAAATCTAATTGTCTTTCCTGTAACATTAGGAGAAAAGGAAAATATTTCAATGACTGAAATGGCTTGCCAGTATGATGTCTTAATCTGAAGATTCTAATCTTCCATTTTCCTTTTTTCTTGAACTAAAATAAAAAATTTACCAAACACCCTATGATTAGAAGACCGAAGTCTATAAGAGATGGTTAGTATGTTTACTTCATGAAGTTATACAACATACAAAAATAATCATCTTAAGGCCAAAGTTTGACAGTTTAGATCTACTCAGCATTCCAAACAAGCAAATGTACGATGTCAAAACAAACATCCTCACATGTATCAACTTGAAGCTCACTTTACCAATTTAGGCCTTAAAATACCATCAGTCATCAACATCTTAGATTAATGTCTATTGATGATCCTTATCACTCAAGTTCCGATAATGCAAATAAGCCCTTTAAGTGAAATATGTCAGACATTAATCAATTTAACATGCCAAAAAGTATACCCATTTAAAATGATGAATTTGCCTGAAAGTGGTTTCAGCAATGAAAAGCCAATGTTCAACCTAAAATTGCACAAGTTATGGAATCCACAGCTTTATAAGCTTATATCATCACTTTATTTGCTCTTTGGGCTATGGTTAATCTTGATTGAGGATGAGTTCAAAGATGACAATCTAGAGACCCCTTATCTACTGCAAATGAATGCCCATCCCAACCCAAGTTCATAAACAGCTTTTCCAATGGTGCCAGAATGATTTTCAGAAGATTGGACAGGAAACAAGCAAATAATAAATTTGGCATAGTTATTCAACTAATGATTTTCTGGGAACAAGTTATGAGTGTCAAGTTGATGATTTAAAAAGGTGGCGTTAACAGGAATTCAGAATTTTAAAGACCTTGTTCGTATAACTGCTCCAACATTGTCGATTTTTCTTTAAAATTCGAAGCATCCTAGGAATGAAGATGTCAAATATTAAGAAAGTTAAATGTCCTGCAATTGAATAACTTGACAAGAAGTTTTACTATAAGATTTTCTTTTCCAATTTGCAGGTTAACATGGTTTATAATTTTTTTGGATATTATATACAACTGTCTCTACGATTAAATCAACTTTAAATGTTTAAGAATACCTATTATTAATTCCAACAAAAGCACAAACTTGTAAAGTAACATTTTTCAAGAATTAGTTGTATGGTTGTCAAAAAAATATAATGCATTCAGCACTTGAATTTCCCAGCAGTTTAAGAAACAGCCACTAGTATTGTGATTCACCAACTTAATGGTATCTGTAACTTCAAATTCATAAGGTAAGCTTCAGTGCTCATGTTAGAGAAACATAAGCTTCAGTGTTGATGCTTCATACTGTTATAGACATGAATCAAAACAAAATCTTCCGCCAGGTGTAGCAGCCGTCATGTCAAGTCTATTGACTTCCTTACCACTAGATCAACTATTTTTGCAAAATAAAACTAATTTAGTATCTAAGGACTTTAACATTAACTACTTCAAATACATGCTCTTACTCGCTTTTCGCACAATTTCTTATACCAGCATGACCATAACTCAGAGAATGAGAAACTCTTTTTTCCCTCTGAAGTACCAGATGTTCCTATAACCTTAAGTATCCAAACAGAAAGCATGCTGCCTCAAAGCACAAATAACAATCAGAAGCCTTCTTAACACCTTTCATTTTGCTGTTATTAATCATCACTACAAAGTAAAGGGGTCTTGACTTTCTACAAGCATTGAATGGCATAAACATGTTGGACGAAGCAGAGGTCATCTCTTCAACTGAAAAAGAAAGTGTCACTACATGTTCTAGATTTTGCTAATGTCTCCACTTAGCTGAAACCAACAAGTATGGCAGAAGCAATGTTCAACAAGCTACTAGCAGGTATGAATGCCACAGGAGGACCTTTTCAAATACATGAAACAGTATCAATGAATTTTAATCTTGCAGACACTTTAGAAATCCTAGGCCTACATTATTGTGAACTTAGAGCTACTTATAGACAAGAGATTGTTACTTTTGGATGTCCTCCAAACTTTAAGGTACCCATAATCTAAATAAAATAAGTTGAATATTTGACGTTAAAAAAGAAAAAAAAACTTAGACACCTATAAGTTGTCAAAGGAAAAGCAAAATTTTCAAAGAAGGAAAAAATTGAAGTGCTTCTATGATCATTACTAAAACTAGTAACGTACCATCTGTGGTCCTGAAAGTAGTTTGAAACACTTGATGTACTGTTGCGTGCTACTATTTGAAGGTTCATTATATGATACGGCCTTTGCGTCATTATTTACACCATTATGGTTGTGGATAGTAGCATCATCCAAGAAGTCAAGCAACTCACTTCTTTCGGGCATAGCAGTTTCTATTACAGGTTCTGAAAAGGAATCTGAATGTCTTTCTTCTCCAGTCAAAAGGTCAATCCATGAGCTGGCAGATTTATCAGATTGTACATGTGCCATCACTTTATTATCAGACAAAGCATCAGCAAAAGGATTCATGTCCGTTCCAGAGAGAAGCGGGTTAACTTCCTTTTGATTAGCATTGGTGTGCTTACAAAACCTTGCACCAGGTCCTTCCCGAGTAAATATAAACCTCCACGGCAGAGATACTCCAAGTATTTCTATCTGCAAAACTTGGAGATTTAATATGATGATTCTTCTTTGGTATTAGCAAAAAAATTTAAGAAACTCACGGATTTTCTTTCAAGCGGTGCAAGAAATCAGACTGGTTAATAATTGGAAGTACATTTACAATGTCAACTTCAATAAGGAAAGAGCAAAGAATAGAGTACTTGACAATCTGATTAGCTCATCAATTGCACTCCCCAGGCAGACTTTAAGCTAAGTCAATGTCATACTTACCCTACTGAGATTTCACAGGGCATAGGTTATTAGGTTTTGTCAAGAACAAGGTGCTAGAAGCTGTAAGTGTTAAATCATATTTCTTTGTACCTCACCAAGCGTCATTGGGCTCCTTCCGCCCATAGCAGGGTAAAATGTAAGTGCAACAACACGAGTAAGGAAATCCAATTCTCCTTCCAGTTCTTCAAAGTCATACAACAGAGAAAGGCAGGATGTATCCTGTGTATGTAAACGAGCACCAGCCCCGGTAATAGCCATATCCTCTGCATTAACAGGTCCTGGTAAGGGTATCAAAATGTTTGTCCCTCTTGGACATTGAGGAATAGAAGCTCCCTGTATAAAGAAAAGCAACCACCCGTGAGAGACTATCAACTCAAGCAAGGAACCTAATTCCTTAGAAAAGTCAGCGACTGGGTCTAGGAGAAGAGAAACAGATAAAGTGAATGATAAAAAGTCTCCAAAGAGTTAACTTAAAAGGTCAACATCCAACATGGCATCATGCTTTTTTGAGACAAAAAGGCCAAGATTTACTCAAGATTGAGGATCACATTTTGTTCATTTAAAAAATCAATCACATGAATTGACCAGAAAAAAATCAAGCTCTTTTACATAAAGCCCAATACAGAACAAATCTGCACAAGATTGGTTCAACTTTTATGTTCTCAAAAGAGTACTTCAACAGCATCCATAAAACTGCCTCCAACATACGATTATGTGACTACCTATTATCATTTACTTGTGCACACAAACACAAACAAACCCGTGTGTTTCAGTTGATTACTTTGTTAACCACATTTATCTGGTATTGCTGGCTTTCATTCTTTTTTATTCTTACAACTTGGTTCCTTCTTCATCTTTTATTTTTTATTTTTTTATTTTTTTGGTTGCTGTTTTCTTGGTATTGGGGGCTTGAGAGAGAGAGGCTTTTGGGTGCTACATGGTTACAAGGGGTAAGAAGTAG
This sequence comes from Coffea eugenioides, assembly GCF_003713205.1. Classification (NCBI taxonomy): domain Eukaryota; kingdom Viridiplantae; phylum Streptophyta; class Magnoliopsida; order Gentianales; family Rubiaceae; genus Coffea; species Coffea eugenioides. Next base: position 41,052,713 of record NC_040037.1, read on the forward strand.
AGAAGTCATGCATGAAAGGTTCAGAAGATCAGCAACAAAGGGTAAGAAGTAAAGAAGTCATGCATGAAAGGAACAGAAGATCAGCAGTTTTTCTCACACTGAGTAAAGGATGGAGCATAGCTGCAGGGGAGACCAAAAGTGGGTGAGGAAATAGTATCAGCTGGTTCGTTATTGTTTTCCCTTAGTTTTCTTTTTCATGAGCTGTTTTTCCATTGATATACAAGGGGCTACATAGATTGCATGATTTTGGGTTCCAAAATCCCATTTATCTATCCAAGAACTCACATAACACTCGAGTGTGGAAGCACATGTATGGCCTTTCAAGGAGATAAACATAAAAAGAGATATACCAGACCTCAACGACAAGTTTAAGTCCATCTAGATAGCGCCCTGTCCTCACATCAACAGTCGATGGAAAAGTTGAATCATCAGCCCCATGTGAAACTGTGAGAAGAAGCTGACTGACATGACAAGGTTCACCAAGATAAATAAAGAGCTCAACCACATCTGCACCCTGTGGACAAACCTGTCAAATACATACACCTTCTGTAAATTTATTTTCTTATAAAAAAAACTACAAATTAAAAGTATCAGTAGCAGGCCTTTTCACCCAAGTAATGATAAAAGCAATCCAACCTACAAAGCCCAATAAATATTTCCGTTTGATATATAGACAATTACCCCAGTATATTACTTTAGAATTAACCTACAAACACATGATAATGATAACTAAAAAATAATAGTAGTAATTATAACCAACAACCCAGCTCAGGTAGTAGGGATGCAACCTTCAGGTCCCTAATTTGACTCTCAAGCCCTCCATTTTCCCTCCTTCCCCCTTATAACACTTAGAGCCTCCCTGGAACTGAAACTAACAATAACAATAACAATAATAATAGTAGTAGTAGTTGTTGTTGTAGTTTCAATAACAACATTAATTATCTTGGAAGTCCATGAATTATTTCAGAAGGTTCCGTTTAGTCTTTTAAACTTTTATTACTACTATTGGACCTCAAAATTCATTCCATACATCAGTTTGGTCTCTGGGCTGCAATCAAAAAGATAAGGTTTAACAACCTGACCCTAAAATTTACTAAGAATTTCTGAAAACTTAGAAATCAAACTCTAGAAGATCCAATCACCTCTACGTATTTCAGGAATCATCACAGTAAAAGTATTTGTACTTAAAGGAATGTGTCATATCGTGTGTATCATACCTAACCTCATATTTACCTCATATTTGTCTCTTAAATAAGTCACAATTTTTAGGTTCAAGTCTTACTTAAGGTGAACCAGAGTGGATTTGTATGATATTTTAATTAAAATTGACGTAGTCTATTTGATATTTTAAGGGTCAAATGAATGTATCATTTTTGTATAAGAATCAATTGACAAGTGCAAGAAACTTGGACTAAATTGAGTCGATATTAAAAAGGACTTAAAATTATAAAATTTCTAGTGGGGAATATGTAGGATATTGTGAAAAACTTCAAGGGCTTTTAAGGCAATTTACCCTATTTATCACAAGCAAGTTTCTTATACAAAAAGTGAGAGAGCAAGGTCATGTGAAAACTAAAGAAAACTTGATAAGAAGCCTGTCATGATAAATTAATTTAAAAAATGCCATAGTTACCCATATGAGATCTTTTGTTTTGAAGGTAAGAAGGCCAGCTCCGCCATCAGAACTTGGAATCATGCTTGCAACAGGCTTAAGAAAGCACCCAAATGGACGTGAAGGTACCTATCATGATAACCATACAGAAGCAGACAATGTTTTAGCATGGATGCAAAAGATTCTATCGTAAAGGCGACCAATGGATAGAAAACAATAATTTCACCTCCAATAACAGCTCACAAACAAGTTGTAATTGAGTCATTATGAATACAAGGCATCTTTCTCTACATGATTACAGAAATATATTATGGGCATTTTAGGCCCAAATCCTCAATAGACTGTTAGAATGTGATGTCGTACATCACATAATCAGGTGTTACTTCAGGCTACGTCCTTTCATATCACGTGTTTATACCCCAAAATTTTTACTCAAAAGGGAATTTTTTCATTTGCTTATCTTCTGGATCACAGTACCTCACCAAAATATCTAAACCATGATTATGATGAACAGCCTCAACAGTTGAGAACCAAATCTGCAGTTGCAAAACATAACTTATTTCAATAACCATGTACAACCATTTAAGAGACTACAGTAAGTTTCACCAAGGCCAGTTGACAAAATCTCATTGGGATTACATGTGCAACACCAAGATTTTGGATAAAGAAGGCTAACATTATGGATACTTCTTCAACCGTCCTACTTTCCATCAATGCCATACTTACCGCTTTCCCACACCCCCCCCCCCCCCCAAAGTCCATCTTGAAAAACTGGGCCTTTTAGTCATTATCCATTAGAAAGAGTAAGTAGGTAATAGCAAACAACTTATTTGACTATTATTCAAATTATAATGGCATCTGAGACAGCTAAAGAATCAAACTATAAAGAGCAAAAAAATCACTCTACATCTACCAAGAAAAATGTCAAATAATAACCATTACGTATAGACTAAACTCAAATCCCATGTTAATAGACAGTTCAGTCACATATGCTCTATGTTAATACAAGTCCACAACCATCTTTATCCAACCACAATTGATTTATTAGTTAAAAGACACTTGTTTGCAGTTTGGACTAATACAGATCATTTTTGAGTCCACAGACTTATAGAACTTACTTGTGATAGGACCACAAAAAACTAACATCATCTTCCAACTTAAAAGCACTTGAACATAACAAACATGCAATACAAGTAAACACTAATATCACAGCGGTGTACATATTTGCACTTCATGAGTCGTGATATCATTTTCCATGGATCTGAATGCTGAATAATAATCTTGAGAGAGAAACTTAGACTAAATTCAGAAAACAACCAATGGAATAAACTCCAAAAAATTGGAGTATCAAGAATTTTATAGCTTTGAAGGATTTTCTTCGAAGGTTTCTCCTCAAGTTGATAGCCTACTAGTACACAAGAAATAATGGACTAAGACAGATAAAGTGAAATGCACTACCTAAGGGATTACCTTGCTGGAACCAGTCATAAAGAGGAAGAAAATTGCATTCATTGAGCTCCTCACATGCAGTTTAAAGTATTGATTTTGAGTCAAATTACAATGAATATCATAAAAAATAGAGCTCTTCCTGACATGAATGCTGCAGCACCAAAGTGCAAGTCTTTTAAATCTTTGATGGGATATTCTTTGGAGGATTCCCCTCCAGCAGGTAGCCATCTACTATATGAGAAATAATGATAAAAGAAGTGAAATGTACTGAAACTAAAGATTTACTATGTAAGACCTACTTATGAAGAGGAAAGAAAACTTCATCCATTTGAATCTCCGCTTGCAGATTTTTAAGTACTGACATATAAAATCAGTATGACCATAAGCAGAGCTGTAGCTGAGAAAAAGCCTTGATGGAGGATGAATATTGTTATTCATATACTGAAGAAGATTCCTATTTCAGAAACTTTGAAGAATTTTACTTCTTAAAAACATGCACTACCTTTTATGGGAAATAGCCAAATGACTTATTCAAGCTCGTAGGGTCAACCAGTAATAGACGCTATACAGTTAATATCAAGAAATCCAAGTACTTATCTATCCTGTTGGAATAGGGGATATTGATGTCACTTCACCAAGGTAAAAGCAAAAAGGTAGACTATTTACAGGTCAATAGCGACCAAGAAACAATCTATAAGCATCAAATGGCACCAAGTGTACCAAGATTCAGTAAATAAATTCTTTGGTTCAGAAACAAACATTTTGGTATAGCTTAAGTGCCAAATGCAACAAGTAAGGTTCCTGCAAGTGATAAACTCGTCAATGTAATACTGGAAATGACATACATGTAAAGGCCGGAGCACAACGGAAGGAAGGTGCTTAAATAGCCTCAGTCCAAGAAAAATCTCTAACTGCTTCTGGCGAGAGCTATCTACAACAGCATTTTTGTATCTTCTTTGTAGAGTAATTTTCATATTCTGTGCAGCAGAAAACTGTTTAAATTTTCCAGCATCTTCATTAAATATGCTAAGAATTTGGCTATGCATAGCTTTAGAACCAGTATATAGTGTAGCATGAATATCTCCAGCAATCAGAAAAAGGTCAGCTAGCTGAGAAACAGGTGATAAGATGGTTGATCTCTTAAACTCCTCAAACGTCATGTCAAATCTCTTCCATGGTTTATCAGGACAGGGATGATTCCAGGTAGTCGTCCTCGTATTATGATCAATATAATATGTTTTTCCAGTTACAGCATCAGATCTTTTCTCCCACCCAGGAGGCAATGGAGCAGTATATCCACCATAGCTATTATTTGATTGATAAGCATATGCTATGTCGCTATCAAGTGATATGCCTAACCGTCTGCATTGCTCCACAAACACTTGAAGAGAACCAAAATAACTAGCAGCATTTGTTCTATCCAACGAATCCGCACAATTGAAACGTATTACTCCATTCTGATGAGATCTTAAGCAGAATGCACCATCAAAATCATCACTGCAAATGATTTCACCTTTGCAATTATGAATCCGCTCACGTGAAGGAAGATAATCTCCTTCAGAAATGCCAATAGATACTGTAGGTGCTTTTAAAAGGTACCAAAGTCCCTCAATCGTTTGCTGTTCTCCTTTCAATTTTACACTTGCATGCCAATCATAGTTGATCAAATGAACTCTAGTATATGGAAGTTTTTCTGTCGATCTGATATAATTTAAACATTCCTCAAAATGCTGAACCAGAATGGATTCTGATTTTCCTTCCCCGTATCGCAGCAAGTTCACACATACAATTGGAACCACAGCACTTTTTTTCTGATTCCCACCAACAGCTACGTCTAGGTTTCTTGTATCATATCTCTTAGTCAATCTTTCAAAATATTGAGGACTTTCTCTATAAGGATCACGATCTGAAACATATATTTCTGCTTCGGCAGCAGTGATCTTCAACTCTGCACCCCACCAAATAGGAATAGTGCCTCTTCGCCAAATGTAAGTGTTGAAAGGAATGCTTTGACCAGTTCTTCTAGGAACCCACACAAGCTGCTCACATTCAACTTCATTCCCTGTCATTAAAAGCAAAACAGACAAGACTGAAACAAAGGTGTATGGCAATCCTAGCCCATTAACAACAGACTACATATAAGCACAAAAGCCAGCTATCATCCCTATTATGTAGACAACTATCAAACTTTTGTACCATGGGTTTTATTTTATTTTATTTTCTTTAAAATCTCACAACTAAATTTGTTAGAGATCAGTGAGCAGTTCCCATGCAACTTTTGGCAATTTCCTTCAAGATTCCCTGTCCTCTTCAGTATTAGCTGTTTTCCATATTAACGATTTTTTTCTTTTAGAAGGAAAATTATAGAAATCATAGATGGCTGTATCTCAAAGGTGCATGACCCTTATAGTGCATTGAGTACTGACAAGGTACCAAAGGTACAAGATTACTGCACCATGCATGGTCTGGGATACTTCAGGAGCATAGAACAAAATTCACTCTAGCAGGTTTGAATTCCATCCTAAGATAGGCATGCATACCATGTTAAGTTATAAAAAGATAAAACTAAAATAAGTGGTAGTATGTGAATAACAAAATATGAAGCAGAATATCCACACCAAAGATGTTAAAGTCCATCTATAGTCATCAAACATGTAAATGTACATCAAAAATGGAAGAAAGAGTCACAATCTGGAAGGGTTGAAAATGACAATATAAAGGACATGGAACTATAGTCACAATGTAGAAAGGGATGGGATGAATAGAGATGGATCAGTGTTAACATGCCATGCACTGATCTTTCCTCTCAAGCTACAATCCACCACCCACCTCCAAGCCACCTCTTTGCCACGCCCAAAACAACCATACCAATAAAGAGATTTTTAACTTATACCAACTTCAATTTTGTCCCAATTATGGAAAAATATCCAGTTGTCAAGTTAAATTTACTTAGATTCATATCAATGTCCACAGGTTTCAAGCCGAACAGTTAAGTGAATAGTTTGCTTATGCCAAAGAAGAGCAACCTACCTGTGCTATAACATGAGTTTATACCCCTAGCCAAATAGCGAGTACCAGGATGCAGCCTACTGCGACGAGCAAGAAGAGCAACTATTCCTTCCTGCTGGCCCAAGCTTCCAAAACTGCGGCAATCTGCAAAGCCCTATAAACTGGAGTCAATTAGACACAAATATTCTTTTCAATTAACTAGGGTTAACATATGCTAAGATGCATGAAAATCAAAAGCATACAGATATTTAATTTACGGACTGGAATCAAGTTGGAAAATGTCCAGACAGCTATAAAGTGAAACTAATTTTGAGCTCATCAGGGATGCAACCAAGTCGAGTCTAAAAATACCATTTAACTTTTAACGGAGTATGATATTCTTTTCCCTCCAATTTTATTGATCCATTATGAATCTTGCCAAACAAGACCTTTTAATGGAGGTAAGACATTATTTTCCCCTCCTTCAGTTTCTTTTATCCATTAAGCATCTAAGCACACAAAACCACTTCTAAAAGTGGTCTTTTTAGATTAAAATTCTCTAGGGACTAAAATGCTGATATTTATGTGGCAACTTTCCTCAGTAATTGTGAGGGGCGACAGAACTAAGCATTTCATAATTTGGTAAATGTACTAATAGAGGTCTAAGGTAACAAGCATTTTGAAAAAACTTCCTTGGTCAATTAAAAATTTTAATCACCCTTGGAACAGAATGAAAATTATTCTAGAGTAGAATGTACTTCCGTCTACTTTAAACAAGTATCAACAACTATTATTTTAGAATGGACAAGTACTTCCCTCTACTTAATCCACCATCCCCTTCCATATCATTTTTATACCCCACATCAAAACTTTCAATAGGGTCATCAGTCCAGATTACTGACAACATGCACAGTTAAAAATTCTGGTAGACATAATTATTATAATTTTCAAAAATGCAGGTACTGAAGCTAAAGATGCCAAAGTAGTCAGGAAATTCTAAGAAGCATTATGTGAAAATACCAAGTGTGAAGAAAAACCTGCAGAAGAGTGACACAGTGCTGAGCAAGTCCAATGTTTTTGAAGGGGCTTGAGAACCATTTATTCCAAACAAATTCTTCATCAGGATTTTGCAAATCCATACGACTCGGAAAGGGCCGAGTGAGGTCCCTTGTTTCGCAGAAGTAATACTTCCCATCAATGTCAAGATCTGTCAATTCTTGAACATTTTTCAATTCTCCTTTTCCCTGGGGTTGAGGATTCTGAAGTGAAATTTTGATCCATTGGCTCTCAGTAACAGTATATACACAACCTCCACCGGGCAAACTTGGAATGGTGGCAGTTAACTTTGTTGCAACAAGCAGCAAACCAAAACTCCCAAGGGCTGCATAGCCCAATAAAGCCCTTGCATAAGTTATGCTCTTACACAACCATTTTGTACCATTGGTTATGTAATCTAAAGCTTCATTTTGTGATCTGAAAACATCAAAGCCTGGCTTTGCATTATAGCAAAGAGCCCCAGTGGTAGGGTCAACATAGATCACCTGGGTATCATTCCTGGAAGACAAACTGACAACAATATATACTTCACTTGAATCCAAAGTGACAACAACTACAGATGTATCCCGGAGATGATTACCTGCAACAACTGTGACATACAAGCATGAACAGACAGAAAACCATGAAAACGAAAGAGGCAAAATATATGACATCCATCAGAAGAAAGCCATACATACCCTAAAATTTTCTGAAAATGCAAAGAAAATTATGGGACTTTACAATGAGACAGAGGAAAAAGACAAGCACCATATATTTTCTGAAGGGAAACTTATTGCCGATTATCCTTGCAAGATAACAAAATGATTTCCATTATGTAAGGTTCAAGGAAAGTGATCTTTTTAACGCGAATAAGGACACAGCCTATCCCAACCGGACAGCTCACTTATATCAATAATGCATGACTAAAGTGGTAGTGGACATAGGATTCAAGAACTTACTTTTTAATAAGTGGACCTTGTTAGATTTCTGAGGGTAACTTTCTTTACTATGTTGAGTTGAGGATTTATAATTAATGCACAGATAGAGAAGACAAATAAGAAACTAATAGGGGTTTAAATGATATAACAAGCAATTAACTCATGATGTTGTCTCGCTTTCAACTAAAAGATTGCCATGATTGATCAGATTACAAATAAAAAAGGTAAGTCATCAACCAAATCATGTTGTTGCAAATGTTCCTATACATGTGATTTGCTAAATAAATAGGAACTTTATGGCCATTCTTATTCATCTACATAAAATCCCAAACTCTGCCGTGAAGGAACTTAATATAGTCCAATATGCAGGACACATTCATGAGATACCAAGAAAAATAGTACCTGCATCTAACTGCAGCACCATGTACAAAGGCTATTTCACAATCCAATCTCTCAAATTCTAGTTACTTTTCTCTCGTTATCCTTCATGTGGCATGGAAATGTCTTTATTCTAAAACCCAAAAAATGATAAATTGCAGTTTACATTACCAAAAAAATGTCCAAATTGCTAATGATGTTAGGACAAAATTATTCCTAGCAATCAGAGTAAAATCGCTCCATGTAACAAAACATACCATGTATTAGGCAGAAAACCCAATGTCAACCCAGGCAACAACTGTTTAACTATTACTGCTAAATCATAACAATAACCTCATATGAATTATCATAACAAAAGAAGTAGCAATTCTCAGCGGCTCACCAGGTGATTCCATGTCACAGAGAACTGATTCAGGCACTGTCCAGAGCCTTCGCGCCTACACTTTCCAACCGAGAAAACCAACTTTCTGATCAAAGGCAATTCAACAAATTATATCATAGAAATGGTCAGAAGATATCCCTTTTCAGCTACGATCATTTGCATACTACTTCAGCTTCTATAACAAAACATAAAAATAAAAAAGATTACAATTACAAAGCTACTAAATTCCTTCCATATTGTCAAAAAGCGTGGACCATTTTCAGAATTATTTACAGAAACGGCTAAAACAAGTAGGACAAACTTCTTTCGACGCTATAACCGATCAATCACTGCTCTGTGAATAATTCACATTGGATCACCTATTTCCACTGAAAAAAATTACAATCCAGAATGCCAAATCAAGCCACTGATAATGGGATTCTCACCCTTTCACGAATTTTCGATAAATAATACTGAAAAAAAATCACTTTATCAGCAAAAAATCAAGGAAACCCACGAAATAAATCTCCAAGTCGCCAATGTCTACACAAGATTTGAGTTGCATATCCAATTATACAACACTTGTTGAATAAGATTATACTCTATGATAATAGGTAGCTTAAAAGATCTATAAAGTACTTAGTATTTCAGCTAATTCAGCACTTGAAATTGTAAACAAAAAAAAAATCGACGCATAACTTAGAAGAAGACGTAGAAGAAGAGACTGACCTTTCTATTGGGGCATGAATCGAGGAAAAAGAATTCTGTTGGTTGAATTCTGGAAATGAATCGATTTTATTTTGCAACTTATATCCTACGTAGATTTTGACAAGGCAAATTGCATTGTACTTCTTGGACTTTTATAGCTAGTTTGGGAGTTCAGATTTCAAAGGAATAGAAAAGAAAGGAAGGGAAAGGTGGACTTTTCACGTTTGGGAGATTTAAGTGAGACGGAAAAGAAAAGAAACGAACGGATCTTGAAGAGAAGCCAAGCGCTGCTACAGTGCAAAATTTTTCTGACCAAAACGGGCGGAAAGCGAAGGAAAACTGATGGAAGCTTACAAATTTTTTTTTTATCCTTTCTTTTCTCACATAACTTACCCTTTCTCTTCTTTTCTTTTCTATCCTCAACTCACAAACTAGCTATTAGTATAGTTTCACTTTTCCCCTATTTTTCTTATGGGCATTTTAGGTGTTACATAGCAAAGATACTTCAATTATAGAAATGCTTTTATAATTGTCCCTGCTCTTTTCATTTTTTTTGCCTTTTATTTTTCTTTTCTTTTTTTTCCCGCCCATCTCTTTTTCGCTTATTTTTCTTGTTCCTTCTTTTTCTATAATTCACAAATTACCCCTATTCTAAAATGACTTTTCTTTTCTGCATTTTTCTTTTCATTAATTTTACAAAATGAGATTTCAAAATGACTTACATTTTCTTGACTTACATAAGGATTTGTAGGAAAAAGACGATAGGAAGACTGTGGCTACTCAAATGAGTAGAAGATAAAGGTATCAAATAAATTCTAGTAATAGTCTAGAAGTTTAATGGAAGGAGAGATGGCAATAGTTTGATGAGCAAGTGAAGAGAAGAAAAGGAAAAATAAAAAAAAAGACAAATAGAAATCGAGTTGCGAAATTTGACAAGATATTTTAGAGTGAGAGTAGTTTCATAAAAAAATATAAAAATAGTGGTAAAATACTTATAGAAAAAAAATAAAAGGGAGAAATGTGAATAAAATTTAGGTTGAGAGAATAGTTGATCTTGCTTTAATAGCTTCCCTGCAAACTAAATTTATAAAACTACCCTTGACTATCACCTTATGTTCAAGTTTCACATGTCCATACCAATTTTTTTATACATCTTACAATGTTGACCAAAATCAAATGATTTTATTTGGCATGACAATGGACTCATTATATTTCAATCTCACAAATATTCATGATAAAACTCCTCCATTTAGCCCTCTCCCAAATGATCAAATCTATGGCCTATTTGGAATCTGAATTTTTTTGGAGTTTATCTAAAACTTTACTGTAGTGCACTGTAGAAGTTTTTGAAAAAATTTTGTAGAAGTTTTTTATAAGGTGAAAAACTTTTTTTTCCTTTTCTTTTTTTTTTCTTTTTCTCTTTCTCTTTCTTTTTCTTTTTCTTTCTTTCCTTTTTCTTTTCTTTCCTCTCTTCTTCTTCTTCTTCTTCTTCCTTCCCCCTTCCCCTTCCCCTTCCCCGTTACCTCTGCCTCCCAACAGCAACGCAGCCTGCTCCACCCCCTACTCAGCCACCGGCCCCACATCCAGCACCTCCGCCAAGGCCTCCTCCAGCCCCTCCTCCCACGCCTCCACCTGCTCCACCTCCGGCACCACCACCAATGCCTCCACCAGCCCCTCCTCCTACTATCCCGCCTGCTCCACCCCCAACTCCACCACCAGCCCCACCTCCTGCACCTCCACCTACTCCTCCACCAGCACCTCCTCCAACGCCACCACCAGCACCACCACCACTACTTGCACCTCCTCCAACTCCAGCACCACCATCGGCTCCTCCACCAGCACCTCCTCCAATGCCACCTCCCGCCACCCCTCTCCTCCCTTTCCCCTTCTCCTCCCCCCTGCCCTTCCCCCTCCCTCTTCCCTCGCCCGGCAGTCAACGCGCACCTCCTCCACGAGCCAGTCAACTTTATTTTTTTTTTTGCAATTTTCAGCCTTCCCCTCTCCTTCCCCTCCCCGCAATCTGGTGCGCGGAAAAACCCCCCTCCCCGGCGCGATCTAGCCTCGCTACCAGATCAGCCAGAGGGGAAGGGGAAGGGTGATGGGGGAGGAGTGGGGAAGGGAATTTTTTTTAAAAAAAAGGGTCATACAAACTGGGTAAAGGGAGAGAATGGCAGGGAAAGATGGCGGGGAGAGGGAGAAAGGCAAAAAAAAAAGGAAACAGTGCCGGAGGTGGTGTCGGTGACGGAGGTGGTGGTGGGTTGGGATGGGGGAGGAAGAAGAAAAAAAAATGAAGGGAATTTTTTTTTTTTGTGTTTTGTGTATTTTGAAGTGTGTAGGTAAAAAATTTAGAGAAGTTTTTTGGGGTTCCTGTAGCAAAAGTTGTTAAAAAACTAATAGGTAAAAAACTTGCTTAAAAACCTGGCTTCCAAACAGGCCCCTAGTGATAGCAATAAATTTTCATATTTTCAAACTAAAATAAAGCATATTTATTCACAGTTATCAAATAAATCATCAAACTAGCACATTTAATCTAATACAATATCACACAAAATGACTAAGAGAGTGATGCTAGCCTTTGAAAAAAAAAAAAAAAAAGACACAAGTTCATTATAAAATCAAAGGAAAAAAAAAAGAAAAACTAAGTATTACTAAAAGATAACCTAATAAACATATTCACCATACTTAAATAACTATGAAACAAACATCAAAATCCATAAATAAGCATAGCCAACCGTATGTTAATAGGATCAACCTGCAACCATATAGAAAGCTTATGAACTTAAGTTAAATTTCTAGTAAGCTAAAGGACTCAACCAAATTAACAAATTAGCGACCTTAGCAAACAATTAAGAGCAACAAGGTTCAAATGATATTGTGGATTTCTTTTGTGAGCTACTAAAAAGTTGGGTCTTGAGATGGAAACTTGAAATTAAAAGGGCCAAAACAAGATAATAGAACTACAATCTAGCACAAATCTAATAACATAAGTGTCCAATAGTAGTAGATCAAAAGCACAAAAGAAGCAATGAAGAAAGGATGAGGATGGGCAGCAATGATAGCTCAGGATCATTGGAGAAGATGAAGTAAGTCAAAATATCCAAGAGTATGAATCATTTTCATCACTCCAATGTCAGCTTAATGTCATGTCATGTGCTTTCTATTCTCACTTCTTTTTTTATTGGCCTACTTCCACTAGTCTCACGTACCAAGACACTTTCAATTACCATTCTTGGAGGCCAAGTTTCATTGTCAGCAAGGTTTTATATCCATGGTTATTATACCCGACTTTACAAGAAACCCAATAAAAAGACTAGTTTCAATGGATCATAGGTTCAATTTGTGGATCACAATTGAGTTGATAGGTCACTAAAATAATATTTATAAATACAAAAAGTAATTTTAGTATACGTAAAATATCTAATAAAGTGTTTTTAAATACTAATTATTATAGTTAGAAAGATATATAATGAACATATAAATATTAATAGAAGACTTAATTTCATTTTATTGTAAATTTATACAAATAAATTATATAGTCAAATATAAAAATTATGTCACTTATTTTCAAGGATATAATATCATTTTATTTTATTACTTTAATTTTTAAAAACCAAGTTAATTTTCTAGCTACTCAAATGTTGTCACATGATGATAACATTTTTAGTTTGAAAATTAAAAGTATTAATTGTATAGCAAAAAAGTTTATTTAAAGAAACATTTAATTATCAAATAAAAACTAAACAAGTTTATTTAAAGAAATATTTAATTATCAAATAAAAACTAAATATTTAATTATCAAATAAAAACTAAGTGCATGGTAAAGTTTTATGCACATTGAAATAAAAATCCAATGTTTACGTTTTGTCAAAAGCATATATGTACTTTGTTTCAAAAATATAGACCAACAATTGAAAAAAAAATGTCAATTGAAAAATCGAACGGGTTCCCAGTTAAACCAATGAGTCAAATGGATTTGATTGGGTAAACTTCTTATCCAATCAAACTATAGGTCTAGTCTGACCTAATAATGAATTCATTAGGTTGAACGGTTCAACTATCGGCAAGTCGAGTTTAATAACTATAGCTATATCTACTTTGTCCCTAGTGCGACTTGGCATATGCAAGTTGCCAATTCTAGTATCACTGCCCAACTTATAGAGGACACCTACACACCATGCTAGTTGGACCCGCTAGGTCCACTCAATCCGCATTCTTTTTTTTTTTTTTTTGAAACGTTAGAACACTTTCATTGAACTTTAAATAGAACTTTGCAATCTGAGTAAAGGCTCGATAAGCTGTACATATTGTGTTCAAAGACATGGAGGAATGATACATTTCTCATCCAAAAGAATATCTAAAGCATATGAACTAATGTTTGCACTAATATCATTGTTATCATCACTAACTAAACAAAAAGAGCACATTTGAAACAACGTCTTTAGGCTTAAGATGTCCTCAAGAAATGTTGCCATTCTGCTATCAGCAATCCTTCTATTTTTGAGCTGTCTCAGAAGTTCCTTGTTATGGATTTGTATCTTGATTTTGCTCCACTATTTTTCCACTACTCTAACAAGACCAATTTGATTGCCATAGCATTATCAATCTTCTTGTTTCCTGAGCTTCTCTCTTTCATTGCCCAAAAAACTGTGCCTACGTATGACAGCCACTTGACTGTAACTCCAATACTAAGTAATGCTGGCCTTTGTTGACTTCTTGTTATCATTCTTAGGGTTGTTAGTTCCTGGTCCTTGTGTTCCTGATATTGCTCATCCTGTTCTGGCATTGTTTCTGCTGTGCTCAGTCTGGTTCTGTTTGAAACTATTTCCTCATGTTCTAGCCATTCTTTATGTGCTTTCTGAATGACTCTGCATGGTTGATGGTTGGTCTGGCTCTCAAATTCCCTTTTGTTGCTTTCCTTCCATATCTACCACAGAATATTTGCAGTGAGACCAATGTGATTTCTTCCATCCAATCTTTTCCTTGCATCTATGATTGTGCTCCACCGTCTTCTAAACTTGCTTTGCTAATCTTTGGCTCCATCCCATGTCATTAGGGTTGGTTTTCAATTCTCTCTAGTTTGGGGACATTGCAACAGTGTGTGTTCTACTATTTTTGGTTCCTCTGCACATCCTTTACACACTAGATCCCAATTGATGTTTTCCTATGTATTGCTTCTCTGACTGCGAGAGTACCATTCATACATTTCCATATGAATATCTTGATTTTGTGTTTGATGTTGAGCTTCCACAAGATGCACCAAATTGCTTGCTTTGTTAACTGTCTTCTTCAAAAACTTGTTCCAGTAACCTCCCTATTTTCATTCATTTTTGAGCTGTCTTCCATTATCCACTTGTATCCAGAGCTTACAGTGTAATTTCCTCATGCACTAAACTGCCAATAGTTGGAATCTTCTCTGTCTGACATGCTAATAGGGATGTTAAGGATCATCTCTGCATCAGCTTGGTTGAAAAGTCTGAAAATGGTATTTCTATTCCATCTTCTGTGGTTGATAAGCTACAACACTGTTTCAAAGTCAAAGTTTTGAGGTTTGGGAGTAGTTGGTTTACCAGAAGGAGATTTTGGTATCCACTTGTGCTCCCAGATGTTAGTGTTTCTTCCATTACCAATCCTTCTTAGTATCCTTTTTCAATGTGACCCCTGGCTTCCATTAGTCCTTTCCAGATCCAAGATGCATTGCTTTGTGCTTTACATGTGAGAATTGACTTTTTGGGGAAATACTTAGTTTTCAACACTTTGCTGACCAAAAGATTTGGTTTGTTCAGTAGTTTCCAGATTTGTTTTCCTAGCAGAGCTTTATTAAAAGCTTCCAAGTCCTTAAACCCCAAACCACCTTTCTTTCTTCCTTGGGCCAATTTTCTCCAAGAAATCCAATGCATATTATATTTCCCATTAGTTTCTCCCTACCAATAGTTTGCCACGGTAGAGCTGAGGTCCTTGCAGAGTTTTCTAGGTAATTTGAAGCATGACATCATGTAGGTTGGCATAGCCATTGTAACTGCTTTTAGCATGACTTCTTTTCCTATAGAACTAAGAAGCTTATTTTTCCAACTTTCTAGCCTTCGTTTTATGCTGTCTCTGATGAAACTAAAAATTTGATACTTTGTCCTTGACACAACCATGGGGAGACCTAGATATTTTACTTGTTTCATTTCTTCCATATCCCCTAGTGTAGTGCAGATTTCTTGCTTCTACCTTTTTGTCAGGTTCTTACTAAAAAACATAGATGATTTGTCTAAGTTGATCAGTTGACCAGAAGCCTTTTCATAGATCTTCAGAATCTACATGAACTCCTCAACTTGTTGCACATCAACTTTGCAAAAAATGAGAGAGTCATTAGCAAAAAAGAGATGAGTAATGTTGGGACCTTGTCTACAAATTTCAAATCTTTTAGTCTTCTATTTTCTGCAGATATTTTAAGCAAATTAGAGAAACCTTCTGAGCAAATCAAGAAGAGGTAAGGTGAGAGTGGGTCTCCTTGCCTTATCCCTCTTTCTGGTCTTACAAAACCTTTGATTTCTCCATTGCAATTAAAGGAATAAGAGACTATCTCCATACAGTTTGAAATCCATTTGATCCACTTCTCACAAAAATCCATTTTCTGCGTCATTGCTTTAAGGAAGTACCATTCCACCCTATCATATACTTTAACCATGTCTAACTTGATAGCCATATACCTCTCTTTTCCTTGCCTTTTGTATTCCAGAAAATGTAGGTATTCATGAGCAATGATCACATTATCAAGGATTTGCCTATCTGGAATGAAGCAGATTGGTTTTACTCAATCTGCATTCGCTCATGCTAATTTGTCCTTCCATTCCTGAGCTCTTCCTAGATCTTTTTTCTAAGACCTACCTATTCTAATTGTTCACTTACAAGGGCATAAGTACATGTATAATTTCAAAACTTCAATTTTGTATTCACAGATGCACATCATCTCTTTTATCACAAAAATATAAGTTGTACGTTCAGACAACTTAAACTTCATGAATATTAACATATCATGATAAAATCATCGTATATCATTTGTATTGACCATTATTTAAACTTATAAACTTATTCATATTGTCATCGACGCTGAGTACTTAGCTTAATTCGTTACCTATTAGGCATTGGATGAAACCATAGCTATAAAGAATGCTCCGATCAATGACTTTGAAGAGAACCCATGAAATTGATTTAGCTTTAATAAACATAATATTTTTTTTCTTTGTATGACATAAAAGAAAATGAAAGGTATGTTAGAATAGAGTTTCTATTCTTAATTTTATGAAAAAATTTGATTTTGTTGAATGTCTAGTATCTACTCCCTCCGTCCCATTAAAAGTGTCATACTTTCATTTTTGGGCTGTCCTAAAATATTTGTCATGTTTGACATTTCAACCTATTTTAAGTTATGAATTCCCATTTCTGCCCTCCATTAATGATGTGATAATGCATGCGCTAGTTGGCCCACAAATTGATGTGTGGTCCCAAAGGACATCCAAATGTCCCAACCTGTACCATGTTTGACTTCCGGCTCCAGCAAAAAAGTTCCGACTCCAGCCAAATTCTTCACCAAGAATATGTATATGGCTCTTTTAAACTTCAGTTGAAGACTGGTTTTGTTATCAAGAGAATCATTTCGATTTTTTGCAGTAAATAGAATATCGAGATGACTTAGTGATTTTCTTTTGAAAGTTTTCAATTTTTAAATTATTTTCATGTGCACTAATTTGTTAAGAATGATCAACTTTCACAAAATAAATTCATATTGAAAGCAATAAAGTAGTGTAAAAAATAGGTGAATAATTTTAGATTGACCCAAAAACTAAATGAGCAAAATAATAAGGCATGTTATTCTACTTGGAGAAAAAAAACTACACTCCCTACCAAATTTAATTTAAATGTAGTCTATGGAAGTGTCAGTTCCTCTCATTTTTCTTTAATATTCCAAAACACAAAAATGCAAAAACAAATATTCTGCCAACCAAAGAGTAAAAGAATGCAAACCAATATGCAATATTTCCACTTTTATAGAATAATGTTATTGACAGTTTCAAAAACTCCAACAAAAGTAGTGCTCCAATGTCTATACATGTACATAGTTTCACTCAGCATTGCACATTTTCCTTTTTGTACAAAAGTCATACTACTACTACTAACGTCAAGCTAACTTTACTGAGCTATTCTAAAATCTTGCAAATTGAAATAAAAACAGTCAATCCAAAAACCACTAGTAAATAAAAGTGCTTCTATATTCTTTGCCCAATCAAAAGCTTGCACCACAAAATCAAAAGGCTTGAATTGCTTGATTTCGACCATCTGCCAAAAGATGAGATAGGACACAACTTAGTGAAAAATAACAAATAAAGATGCTCCAGACCAAAGTGAACAAGAATAGCTAAACAAATTAACATTGAGTACATGTACATTTTGCACATTAGAACACCCATACCATTTTGTTCAAAACACATGATTAGTATAGTTTAAGTACCTACAAATATGAAAATAAAGAACACTAGTTAGTTTAAACAACCATACACACAAGAAATTAGAGATCAAAAATCTTAAAAAACAAAAAAGCTTTATAAAATCTGACCTGTCCAGTGAAGATAATCATGTTTGCATATCACTTAGAACTTGATTCACAAGTTCTTTTTCACATTCTATTTGTAGTGGAAGACAACTTTCTTTCATTAAATGGTGCTTCCCAATGTGTGGCACTTTATAGTTATTTCCCCCAAGATTTTTCATCACCTCTACCATACATGATTGCAATGTTAAGAAAGCATTGTTCAGACTTTCACTTGATAATTGATCAAATGACTTTTCCACAGTAAGAATTAGCTTATCAATTGACATGGGTACTTCTTGATGTTGCAAGGATTGCATAGCTCTAGAATATCCCAAGTCAAGAACATTCATGTCTGGACTGTTAGGAGGCTGAAATGACAAGTGAATATCAAATCCATCCCTTGAAGCAGCTTCAATAAATTCAGGATCAGTGGGACTAATATGTGATTTTGCATTATCCTGTTGGATCAAAATTTCAGTAACACTACCGCCATCCCGTGGCCATTTAGCATGTATTGCAGGCAAACATGTTCAATTAAACATCTCCTATATACTTCCTTGGTCACTGATAATATTGGCTTTGTTTCTAATGTACCTGCCATATGATTTTTACTACTCCTCGTTGCTGGTTCTTTGAATACAAAAGGGAAAATCCCAATTTTCCCATCAAATGTTGGGTTACCAGAGCAGTCAAAACGTGGTCGAGCAACAATAGCTAGGAACATAACTTTCACAATGAACTTTTGGCTCTTACATGTCCTAAGAGGCTGTTCTTCTTAAGGATGAAGATAATACTTTTCACATTCTTTAGTCATGTAAAACCACTTTTCATCAATATGCACAACATTGAGCATACTCATAAACGTTGGATTGGTGTTGAAACTTTCTGGTTCAAGCATTGACAAGCAAAAGTTAAGCCTTGCTCATTCTGATCTGTCAATTGTGGTTTGAGTACATTTGAGTGTGGCCTTATAGCACCTTCTTTAATTCGTCGATGAAGGGTTGATTTGGACACTTTCATTTCACTGGAAAGTGACCTGATGTTTGTCCGACGCCGGAAAGGAATTGCCATGATCAAAGTAAAATCAATCTCCACTCATTTTCTTCCGCATCTTTTAGGAAATCTGCGTGATACATCAACTCCTCCATCTGTAGAAGTAATTGCTGCTAGCTTCCAAATTCTCTGGACTGTCCTAACACTTGTATTAAATAGGCTTGCAATGTTCCTGATCGTTCCCCTTTTCAATTTACCGGCATTACTTTCCTGTAATAAATCTTCAAAAATCATTTGCCTTTCTTGATTAGTTAATCTCTTCGTAGAATTGTTAGTTTCAACATCATTAAAAGTATCCATATTTCTTTTAAGAGTCACCTCTGAAACATGGTGTAAAAAAGAAAAAACAGTGTTAAAAAAAACAAACGGACTGCATATATAGAGATACAAGTCAGTGGTATAATTCCGTTAAATATTTTAAAATAGGCATTTCAAGACTTATTTTTGGAGCAATCCACCAAAACCCAAATTTTTAGTAAATAATTTGGCACCAAATATTGAAGAAATTATAGACAAAATAATCAATAAATAAACATTAAAAAAATTTAAAAATCCAGCATTTCTGACATGAGAAAATAGAAAAAAAAACCATTAAAAGGAAAGAATAAAAGACAATTAACTAACATTTTAATCTCATTTGTTATCAACTTTGGATTAGAAATCAACTTCATATCCTTCCAATGCGTCTCTCTTGAACTGGAGCACCAATATTGTAATCAAAGGTGAAAACTTTCAAGTGAATATAAAGTATGAGAAGAGGGAATTTGTAGTTATTCCAGCGAAATAATCGTAGCTTAATTTGCAGCAATTGAAGGATGGCTAACTATGGAGAATCAGAGAAGATTCTAGCAGTAGACGGTGATGAATGTCTGCTAGAAGAAGATTGTGATAAGGAAATCGGTTTTTGTGGCTGAAACAAAGCATTGCTTTTTGATGGGTCCCACTTTGACCCATTTGTCTCTTGGATGAAGAAGGTTTTGATAAGGAAATGAATCTTTCGTAGCCGAAACAAAGGAATGCTTTTTGATGGGTCCCACTTTGACCCATTTGTTTTTTAGACGAGTCAGTGAAATGTAAAGGGCAAACTTGAAACACATGAGTTTACAGATAAGTGGATGTTACTGTGCATAAAAAGCGTTGTTTCCCAAGTACGACAGACTTTGCGGGACGGAGGGAGTAATATATATCAACTCTTTTGTTCACTCTAATCCCTATAAAAGTGCTAGTTTATAAAGCTATATATTGTTGTAATCACATGTCTTCATGTATTCAGAATAAGACCTATATGATTAACACTTGCATAAAATGTGCTAATTCCTTTTTTTTGTCTTTAAAAATTTGATTAGAAAAATTCTTGAAATTTTGATTTATGAAAATCCTAATTTGTATTAGTGTTAGTGATTGGCCTTCATGCTTTGATTGAAATAGATAAAACTAAGATGTTGGAGTTTGATGTATCTAAAGATAATCTTAAGGGAAATTCACCAATTTGGTCCCTAGACTTTTACACTAAAAACGATTTCATCTTTTATGATTTTTTAAAACCAATTTAGTCCTCGAACTATTTTTCCTTTTCAATGTAGGACTTCTATGGCAATGCTACCACATTTATGTATTTAGTGCAATCAGTTAGGAGTAAATTTGTCTCATTAGATTACACTGTCTATATTAAAGAATTAGAATATGACAAAAACTTGCATAGGCCTGGCCATCGGCAAGATTGTGGACCTTTAGAACATAAATAAGCCACATTACTTCCATACAATTTTAATTTTTAATGCTAAAAAGTCCTCACAAATTCTTCCCACCGCTGTGTGTTTTAGAGAAAGAAATATATCCGAAGAAGATCTAGCAAATGTCGGAACAAACAAGCGGCCAACTTGCTGTGTTTTGGTACTAACTAAACCCACAAAAGAGGAATTTAAGTAGGAGGAATAAGAGAAGCTAAAGGCAGACTGTGATCAAATTACATCCTTTTTTTTATTTGTAAAACTATAGGCTTCATCAATCAGACGCATGGCAAAATCCCATGCCCAACAAGTGCAGAAAAGATAAAAATATAAAATATATAAAACAACCTATTGCATTAACATCCAAGTGCAATAGCATGTACTCTGTAAATCATTTAGATGAATTAGGACCCTCAATAGTTTCAACTTCAATTGGGCACTGAGATATATGTGGTTATAGCTTAAAGTCTATCAAATCTGCTTGCACCACCATATAACCACCTTGTGAGAGTGAAAGCTAGTAGGCTTGCAATTCTTTTCCTTGTAGTAATCGCGAGAGCCTCTTTTGGAAGTGAGAATGTCCAGTGAAGAGGTCAACTTCCTCCTGAATGTTGACCATGAAGAATATCTCCATTCATGAAGTCCACATGTCCCATACTTCTTATTCTTTTTTTTTCCCGGTGACATGAATTCACATTTTTCTTCATGAGTTTCACTGAATAGTTTTCTTATTTTGTAATTTAGTTGGTAGGCAAACAATAGAATTAATGAACCAAATATAAAGACTAAAAATTTAGATTGCCATTTCTGCTGATGTGACAAATTTATGCCTGACTGTTCGTGCGAAATATGTAAAATGTGGTAGCACTGTCATAGAAGTCCTACATTAGAATAGGAAAAATGGTCCAAGAACTAAATTTGCTAAAAAAAATCCATGAAGGATGAAATCAATTTTAGTGCAAAAGTTTAGAAACCAAATTGGCGAATTTCACTGAGCTTAATTTATATCTAACTGACTAAGAGGGTCAAGTATTGGTAAGTTTGACTTTTACTCATCAAGTTGAGAATTGCACGCATGAATTAACACAGCGCAGTTTTTTGTTTGTGAAATACTTTTTAGGTGTTTGTGCTTGAATTAACACTCCACATTTTCTTTTGTATGCTCTTATGATTTGTTTCTTTCTTGTGTCATATACACACTGTGCAATACATATAAAAATAATATGGTACCTTCCCATATAGAGACCAAATGTTCCCATTATGAGTGAGATGCCTATTGAAGATAAAATACTATAGAATTGATTATTTAATGTGTTTCAATATGTACAAATTTAAATACTAAGTATGTAAATTCAAAATTTATGGGATTGCACATTATCTACACCTTATTTACAAACACTGATTTACTTGTATAATCAATACATTTTTCAACCATATTTTTATCTCACATATATCATATCAAAAAAGTGCTACAATATTTTTTCAAAAAATTATCCCAAATAGTCTCCTATCCAAACACACTTATATTTTTGACATCAATGTCGAATGGCATATAAATTCAAGTTAGAATTTTGATATACATGCAATTGAAAAAGAATCAATTTGTAGTAGAGATATTTAGCACATTAAAACAATAACTTCTATAGGGAGACACTTGGAAAAGAAAATGCGTTTTGAGATGTTTTGATGGACCAAAATGTCAGATTCCATATCCAACTAAATGACTTACAAAGAGGAAAGAAGGAGAGTTGCTTTGTTGTTCCAAAATATAGTCTTTTGTCACAACTTATTCTTCATTATAAATGCTATCATAGGTAGTCAAAGGCAAAGGGTATCATAATGGCAAGTGTAACACATAATTAGAGTAGTGAATATTTCTCTAATGCTCCTATGTCTCAACCTATTTAGCATCACCCTGATAGGGTATTAATTGTTAGTAATTTTATCGTTAATTTTCCTCTTTATCCTTGCCAAATATTGTTTTAATTGTCAATATATATTTATATTTGGTATTTGGATATAATTTCAGAAAGTGAAGCAGAAAAGTGCTAAAAGGGGACCTTCTTGAGAAGATTTCTCCACACGTGAAAGCTTCTAAAAGCTTTCCACCATCAGCCCAAATTGTGCAAACCAACGGAATTGCTGATGAACGGAATTGCTGATGAAGAATTGAATTGATATGATGAAATCCACTAGCAATAAGAAATCAAAGCGGGGACCACGTAGAAAGTTTGTTCTTATTGTGGGAGATATACTCATTAGTCAAGGTGTTGGCTTTGATGATTGAGCTTTTCCACTTAGCTTCCTACGGAATTGCTGATGAAGAATTGAATTGATATGATGAAATCCACTAGCAATAAGAAATCAAAGCGGGGACCACGTAGAAAGTTTGTTCTTATTGTGGGAGATATACTCATTAGTCAAGGTGTTGGCTTTGATGATTGAGCTTTTCCACTTAGCTTCCTACGGAATTGCTGATGAAGAATTGAATTGATATGATGAAATCCACTAGCAATAAGAAATCAAAGCGGGGACCACGTAGAAAGTTTGTTCTTATTGTGGGAGATATACTCATTAGTCAAGGTGTTGGCTTTGATGATTGAGCTTTTCCACTTAGCTTCCTACGGAATTGCTGATGAAGAATTGAATTGATATGATGAAATCCACTAGCAATAAGAAATCAAAGCGGGGACCACGTAGAAAGTTTGTTCTTATTGTGGGAGATATACTCATTAGTCAAGGTGTTGGCTTTGATGATTGAGCTTTTCCACTTAGCTTCCTACGTCACTAGTTCTCTTAGGAAACTAGTGCTAAAATAAAATAAGGGAAAGGCACTAGACGAGTGCTATATAAGACATTAGATTAGTTTCTCTCTACGGAGAGGAAGATAGGTAGTTTTAGTCATAAAATAGGATTTTGTTCTTTCATGTTTTGTGTGGTGTGAAGATCTCTTCAGTTGGTTTGTTTTGTATTTTTCTTCCGTCTCTTCCTTTAGACTAGTTTCTTTCATGAAACTAGTTCTATTTCATTAGATTACGGAGAATCAAATTTTCATTTTCAGTTACTAGCAAGAGTTATTTATGTCTTCGAATTCAATTAAATTGCGTGGGAATTTTCTTATGAGGCGTGGCTAATCTTCTCCTCTAGTCAAGGATCAACGCGAAGACGCAGTCCCAAATATCTGTGAGATCTAATTAATTTTACGTGTTCCTTAATTTGTTAATATTTGCATGTTTTCTATTTTAATTTCCATGGGATTATTTTGTTAATTGGATATCAAGGGCCCGATGTGCAATTTGACTTATTAATCTCCTGTCAAATTAATCAATTAAATCCGTAATTGTTTAGTTGGTTAATATTAGTGACAACTAGTATTTTCACATACTAGGGGGACATGCAATCTGATTTAAATAATCCTCGTAGCGTGTTATTAATTTGGGTTAGGCTTTTCTAGTTTTTAATGCAATTAGGAAATTAATTCCTACGGTCGTACCTAGGAGTATTTCCTGGTTAGGGGTAATCAACAGTTGTACCTTGGTTATCAATAAATTAAGGAAAAGCTGGTCGTTAGAGTTTATCGGCGACTATAACTAACCTGTTAATAAAATTAAGTGAACCTTCTTTCAATCAATGATCGGATGAATGGACTGTGTTTGCGTAGTTGTATCCTTGGCTAGAATTTATTTATCATTTATTTAATTGCTATTTACAATTGTATTAATTAATTAATTATTTTTAGTTAAATTGTTTAATTATTTTTAGTTTATTTCTGATAAAAATCCCCCGTGTCCCGAACTTGAAAAGAATCGAATTTTTCCCAGTCCCTGTGGATTCGACCCTACTCACTACTATACACAGAAAATTCATTTTTCTCGAGTAGGTATTTATTATTGCACAGGCTCGACACCTGTCACACCCATATAGATTTCGGCCTTAGTTTAGGATGCTTACACCTCAAGTTGGATTTATGCATTACATTAGTAGTTCAAACATGTAAAAAAGAAAAATAAAAGTTCATATCAAGTTAAATGTCTTTTTTGGATAATTTAGGGGATACATTGTATGAGGTAGCTGATGAACATAATATATATCCTATGTGAATTCTTTAATTGGGAAAACACTTCATAGTAGCTAGCACAAGTGCAACTACAAGCTCTACAATGATATGAACAAGAAACAAAATAAGAGACCTGAACAAACAATCTAACAAGTGGAAGGTAGAATAGAAATATATTGTGTATTGAAACGAGAATTAAAAAAATTGAATGGCTATATGAAGACTCTTAACAGTGGAATCTTGGCCTAAAATGCATATAGGATACTTTAACTTACTCATCTTGGCTAGAGGTACTTATTAATATTCTAGATGATTTTTAGAGATGTGTAGGTTAGTTTAGTTATTCTTTTAAAAGTTTGTTGATTTTCAAATCATTATAGAATACATTTATGTGAATTCCTTTAGAACATATTTTGTAGGTCAATACTAATTTGTTGATGAGGCTAGATAAATGATTCCAAGTAGCATTGGAATAAAATGGAAGAATGGAAATAGTTGGTGAGACAGATGTATCTAGAAAATAAAGATGATTTTGTGTAACTACTACAAGTACCTAATGAAAGGATTGAACTTTAGCAATAGAGAATCTTGATTTCACATTGGAGAAAAGAGGAAATTCAAGTTATTTAAAGGTTTAACTTTTGAATCACATCTTATATGCTTTTTTTTTTAATCATCATGATAGGTTAAAATGAAAAAGCTGGTGCAATAGGTGCAATGATAGTTTCAAAGGATTAGAGGAACTTAGAAAATGCTGTAAACCTTAAGTTTTTCCCTTTGGTTTCATTTAATGATCAAAGGATTAGAAGAAGTAGAATTGCAAGTGCAAAATATAAGATACTACTATAAATGGCTTGCTAAAGTTTTTAGGTATTGAGTTAACAATCGTAGGTATATACAATGGAGGAAAATATCCTATGACTACCAAATTGTAAAAGGTATATATAATGTCAGTTTTTATGTGTAAAGATGCTTCCAAGACCCTTGATTTTAGTGGATATATATTGGCCATTTCTTTACCTTTTTCTTTAGAGTGACAATTTAGTGTTATTTAGTACATAAAGTTTCTTTTTATTATATTCCCTGTTTACAAAACAGTTAGCTACTCATTTTAGAAGTTAAAACAAAATTCTTACTAACATAGGTTAGAATGGATCATATTGGGTCATATGGTTTTACTTAAAACCTGAGAAAATAAATAATGAGAGGTTCAATGATTAATTGTATACTTTTAATAGTATGCTTGTGATTGAATTTCAAAATGTCTACTTAATTTGTGATTCCAATAGTGAATAACTAGATACCAAATTAGAAAAGTCACAACTTATCTACCATTTATGCAATTTATTCTCTAAATATTGTGTTTACTTGTTGCATTTCATTTTTGGGAATTTTTGTTTCTTTTTCACATTTTAATCTTTTTTATTATTTTTTTGTTGACATTGAATTGGATGATCTTGTAGGACCTTTTCAATATCATTCTTTATTTTCTAACTTTTACTAATGGCTTAGATGCAAGTCCAAGGTCATGACATATCTTTTGTAAGCCTTTTACATGTTACAAATGGCTTTCCCAAAGATCAAAATATGCGCAATCTAATTATAAGTTTATGTACTTTTATGCTATTAGATTCTTGTTATTTTTTATTATAATCAAATTGACTTATTGGTTTTCTTGTTCTTAACATTCGTTTGTAAGCTCAACTTAAAGAAAGTTTGTCTCAAGTGCTTGAGGAAAAGCAAATTGCGACCTTCAAGAAAAATGTGTAGGTTGAGCACTGGAGAGTTGACATATGAGGTCAAGTAAGGTACGTGGGTAAATGTACCTCATCAACAAAGGGTAGAAAGGTAACCATCCAAGAAATTACATATTAGATTATGAGAGGGTACAAAAAGAAGTCTTACAATAGGTTAGAATAGGACTGCATACAAGTCGACCCGCTCGCAAGTTGATCATGAGTAGCTTGAGTCAAAATTTGAGTCGAATTCGATCAACACTGAACTCGAGTAGAGCTCAAGTTGACCAAGTCAAGTTTAAGTTCGAACTCGAGTTCAAAGATACTCAGTTCGTTAGTTTACGAATTGGTTCAATTATATATATATACATATATATATTAATAGTAAAATTACTATTATTTTTTATTATTTATATATCCCCAAAAATTTATTATTTATTAAAAAATTACTATTTTATTCATTTTTTAAAAATAACTATTTTTTAATTTTTTAAGTTGGAGCTTGAGTTCGACTCAACTCGAATTTGAGGTCGAGTTCGAACTCGAACTTTACATTAAGAGTTCGTCAACCTCGAGTTCAAGCTCAAGGTCAAATTTGATAAAAATAAATCAAGACTCAACTCGATTAGACCAAATCTTGATTCGACTCGATTCGTTTGCTACCTAAGTTAGAGGAAAGTCATCGCAAGAATCAAAAGACATGAGAACAAAAGCAGAATTCATTGCAGAGCTGGATTACATGCCGAACAAATTAGTCTTCCGACTACACATTTGGATATTGATGTCTTAACCACGACTTGCATGGAACAATTGCTTTGAACGGTGTAACATTGTTTGAATGAGATGTAACTTTACATGAATTACTTATAAAACTTTTACAACAAGATGCAATTATTATGTACGGGACTCGTATAAACAATAACAGAATATCACATCTCTATTGTAAAAATATGCAAACAATTTATTTAGAATTACAAAACGTTCAAAATATGTTACACCGTTCAAGGATGTTGATGTGACAACCGTCACTGCCTTGCGTCCCTTTAACCCTGCCTTGTGGATGGGTTTTTAGTACTTTTCTCAGTTGGCAGGTAACAAAGTTTCAGGAAGATCTTATGTTACTATTCTATTACACTTGCGTGTCTAATATAGAGCATTAGTTTTAAGAATAGTAGGTCGATGCTATGTGATTTTAAGGCCCTTGCATCCGACCAATCTATCATTTCATAGTTTTAACTCAAGTTTAGTTTCTTTAGGTAATTGGATACTTATTTTTTATGCTATTAGTTGTAATAAAATGGTTAAAAGTAAAGATAATAGTTCATATTATCCCTTAGTAATCTATACTGTGCATATAAATTTACACTACACTTTAGTATCCATTTTATTTTTTTTTAATAATCCGCTCTCCCTACTTTCACAAGTATTTTTTGAGTATTTTTTACTAGCAAATAGTAACTACTCATGTAGTGGAAAATACATGCAAAAAATCAAAATCCTTTTTTTTAACTAAAATGCAAATTTAGCATTTTTTTCAAATTACTTTGCAACAAAAAGTAACTATGTCCTTCAATTGCACACAAAGTAGGTGTTTTCAAACTTTTTTAAGGGAAATTTTGAACAATAAATAGTATTTTTTAAATACTTTTACACGATTTTTCTAACTACCATTGGTTAAGACATGTTTTTTCATTTATATTCTGCACTCTCATTTTTTTTGCTTTAACTTCTCATTTCTCCACAAACAATTAATACTTCCAATCCTACTTAACCGTTGCAAGTACATTAATTTTGTACTTTATTTCCAGTGTCCAATTCGAAATCGATTTACAGTAGTATTTATCTAGCTACAATCTTGCCATAAACATGAGACAAGTCTTAACAACTCTTCCATTCTTGTAGCAAATCTTGAGCATATCTAGCAACCACTTGCAATTTTTCATTAACATTTCCACCACAAATTAGGCAGTAGATTTTTAAGACTTAATGGGGTTAAAATGTCACTATTCTAAAATCCGAGTGCACCAAAAAAAAAGAAAAATCCAACACAGATTTGGTCCCCTTAAGAAATGAGA
This sequence comes from Coffea eugenioides, assembly GCF_003713205.1. NCBI lineage: Eukaryota > Viridiplantae > Streptophyta > Magnoliopsida > Gentianales > Rubiaceae > Coffea > Coffea eugenioides. The sequence continues at coordinate 41,081,408 of NC_040037.1, forward strand.
GGCAATCAGTGGCCAATGAGATGAAGCTATGGCTTCAAACAAGCCACACGATTCATCCAATCATACCTCTCACCTCTCATCTCTTGTCCACCTCATTTCATTGGATAATTCTAACATTAGGTATATATATCATATATTTAAATGTTGTTGTCAGTAATAAAGCTCGTTAACTAAGAGCCAGCAATTCTTGCTTCGATTTTTGGTAGAAATCCGAATAATTTCAAAGAACCCATTTCAAGAATTGTGTTTGTAGGTTAAAACTTTAATGGGTTGTTCTGGTTTAGCTTAGTTTCAATCAAAGTTGGAGCTTTTTGACAATTTTATGCATCAATGCAGAAAACTTTGAGTGGTTAATTGATACATATTTACTGTTTTTCTTCTTTAAAGTAGAAAATGAGCGGTTGGTGAGTATATATTGGTGGGATTGATTCAGGGAAATCCATCAACTGTTCTAGCAATGTTGCCTGTTTGCTCAGCCACCACTGGCTGTTCTACTCATTCACAGGTAATAATTTTCACCTTCAAATGTGATCAATCGCTGACTTTTCTATTATTTTTTATTTTTTTTTCACAGTGATCAGCCTGATGAAGTCTTTTTCTAGTCATCAATATCTACGCTTTGCTGCAAAATGGGAACTTTTTTGCTTCATCACCTTCTTCTTCTTGTGTTTTTTTTTCCTTTATTTTGGTTGCCTTATTCTCGTAAGTGTCATTAATACAGAAGACTTCTTTCTAGTATTAGAAATGGTACTGCTCAATGCAAAGGTTTGCTCTAGTCTGTGAAGTAATGTCATGACTTATTATTTTAAGTCTCTGAATTATGTTACTGCTGTTCAAACTTCAGACAAATTTAAATGACAATGCAAAATAGTATATTCTTATAATTGTATATCGGAAAAAGTCAAGTGAATTAATTGAAAGAAGGCAAAGAAAAATGTATTCTTTTTAATGCAATGGTGCATGCAAATGGCATGACAAGATTACCAGACCGAGAGGGTTGCTTACAGAGATGAAAAAGATGAGATGGAATTGACATTAGACTTCTTGCAGAAGGCCATTTTAACTAGCTTGACAATTGGTTTGATGAGGATGTATCTAGTGATTATGGTTGACAAAAAATAGAAGACAGAATCTGTGGGTTAAGATTACTCATTTGTCCCTTCTGTAGGATCATTGTCGTTGTTCTTTTAACAAATCGATTTCAATGAGGGATATGCAGTCATATCCTTAGTATTCAAATGGTTACTCTACTTTTGAGGACATAATTCTGTCTCTATTGTCTATTCCTGTCCTTACTGGGCAAGTAAGTGGCAAGATGTGCATTTGCATTGTTAATGACAAAGATAGCTCTCATGGTTTCGATTCCTTTGATGAATCACCATTTCAAGATGAATATTTGATGAGTTTTAGTTGATTCCTAGAAATTGTAATTGCTCTCTAACCATAAAAAATCACATATAGAGGACAATTGTTCTAACAGTAGTTTCTCATATGGCTGCAAGACTTTCAAGTGTTGGCACCTTCCTTGCTTCTTAAATCCAACTCCTCCACTGCTTAAAAGAAAATGTTTTGAAAATTAAAAATTAACATTGTATGATAAATATCCTCGAGATAATTAAATTGTTAAGTTTCAAAATTAATTTGGTCTTGGACATTTTCCTTTTCTTTAATATGTTCTAACATGTATATTAGACCTGATTTACTTTCAGGTACTATAAGTAAACAATCTATAGATGTGTACTGTAGAGCATGTACACTTATGATCCTTTTGTTGACATATTCATTTTTTCAACATGAATTGGCCATTCTTGCAGATCTGCATTCATGGGGGATTAAGATCCACCACCTATTGGATAACATCTGAGATTAGATGCAATGTCGTGGACAGGGCGGTCCCTGACTTATTCAACAAAACTCATCCACAGGGAGTTTGGTTGGGGAAACAACCTGCTAAACTTTCCTATTCTAACTTTATGGATCAAAGTGAACGTTCTGGCTCTGTGCATACTATTACTAGGTGTTCCTTTCATAAGGAGCTCAATGATCACCAATTTGAGTTACTATCTAATGGCAGTTGCACAACAGGTGGAATGAATGAATCATTTGCCACCAGGGCAGGCAGTATTCAGTTTGTTGAGAATTCTGATATGTATGCTCAACAGGAGGAACTAATGGTTTTCACGAATCAGATTGATGAAACTAATATTTCACCTCAGCCAGCTAATCCAGACTCAATTTTGAGCATGGATGGCATTCAAGATGATCCTTCATTACCACCTGTTACACATAATGCGGATATGGATTCCCTGTCGAGTATTAAAACAAGTGTCGTGGATGTTGTTGCTGAAACTAACAAGTCTATAAGTGATATAGTCAATGAAGGGCAAAATTTTCTGAACAGCTCAATTGATACAGTTATTTCTTCAATACAGTCTGCTTTTAGAGAAGCTAATGAAGCACTTAATAATGCCACTGGAGAGCTGAAGTCATCTACTGATAGAATTGGAGAATTAGCTGGCAGTAAATTATCCTCCTTTTCTAGTGACTTAAAGGAAGCCTCAGGCAGACTTGGGATTACTGCTCTTGATGGGCTGAGGCAATCAATAATTGTGGTTGAGGAATCTCTGGCAAAGGGTTTTACATCTGCTGCATATGGCTATGGTACAGTGAAGGAGTTGCTTCCCACAGAAATCCAGAATGCACTCAGTGCATCTGAGAACAAGTTATCAGAATTCTTGAGGCCAGTTGGTTCAGCATTTCAACAAGTATGTTTAAATTCCTCCTATTCAATAGCACCCATAATACGTCTAGTGGTTTACTAAGCATTTGATGCTTAGAGTGTTCTTCCTAATTCCGTAATTCAAAAATTAGAAATGAGATTTTCATAGAATGTTAGTTTGTTCAATTCCTCCTCTTGAATAGCACATGTAAATTGTCATATAGTTTGCCAAACATTTTATGCTTATAGTTCTCCTCCTAATTCACTAATTTTAAGAATAGCAACTATATTTTCGTAAAATGTTAATGTGATGAATACTTATGGTACAGAGTTCCAGCTCCACTTAGGGCTGTCCAGACATTTAAATTTGGAAAAAAAAAGTTTAATTTGCAGACATCATTTTGTCCCTTGAATCAATTGAATAAGTGCTAAACTTTACAATATATGAGGAACAGGGTTACAGCACGTTGCAAGGATTGGAAGAGAAACTTGGCTTGGACCCCAATGATCCAATCATCCCATTTCTTCTCTTTATTGGAGCATCGGCCACTTTATGGTATAATCATCCTCTTTCCCATGATTTTATTTCCTTCTGTTGTATAGGGGGAAATGGGATTTTTCCCTCATTGAATTTATGGAAAATTATATTGCTTATCAGATCTTTGCAGGGTTTATTACTGGGTATACAATTACAGTGGATACACTGGAGATTTATCTCCCAGATCGACTTTGAAGCTCTTGACAGGGAATGAAGATGGTGTACTGATTGATATTCGGCCTGAGGCAAGTCACTTTAAAATTTTCTAGCCCTTTATTAAGTGGTCGGGATTTCCATTAAAATTAATATTATTTCCGAATAGAGGTATTCCATATAATCTTCTAAAACATCTAAACTTCCATTGAAAGTGGGCTTGTCTCATTTCCCATATTAGATTTTCTGTATCTTGCATTACATTTCCTTATACGATATATTCAGTCAAGTTTTCCATTTGAATGATGGAGTTCTTCTTTTACTATATTGAAGGACCTCAGGGAAAGAGATGGTATTCCTGATCTTCGACGAGCAGCCCGATATCGATATGCCAGTATAGTGCTACCAGAGGTTGGAGGATAGACTTACCAATTTCTTGTCATTCTTTAGGGAGGGAAGAACAACAATTAAAAAATTATACTGAATGAAGGATATTCTATTAAAGTTTGACTTGTTTATTATGCTGTGTTCACAGTGTTTTTATTTTTTTGCTTGAATTTCAGGTTGACGTCTCTCTGAAAAAGTTACTTAAGGCGGGGAGAAATCTTGATGATTTGTTGATTGCTGCTGTTATTGGGAACTTAAAGAATGTTCAAGTATGTGAGTTTCACCTATAACCTCATTAATTTGCTAATATGTGTAGCCTTGAATTTTTTTTAACATTTTAAACACGACATTGTTCCATTTTTGGTAATAGGTGACCAATTTTTTAATGGAACTGTAGAACATTGACTTGGTAAAATTGCCCCTTAGTTTTTGATGGAATTCTATAGAACTATGACTTTGGATTATTGCCCCTAAGTTTTTCAAAAAATGTATGACATTGTCTTTAGCAGCAGGATATTTGAAGTACATGAAATACCTTATGTTTTATCTGCGAAACTTGATATTACCGTATGACATGAACTATAGGACAGATCGAAGGTTGTTGTTTTGGATGCTAAAGGTGTTCGCTCCAAAGGAATAGCAAGAGCATTGAGGAAGCTTGGGGTTAAGGTATGTATCTTGAGGAGTATTATAAACTTCCTCAATACAGATTCCTAGTCTATTTATTAATGGCCAGTAGCTCAAATAAAACCTGAAAGACATAGTTCTCATCATACATGCTTCTCCTTTGGAGATGAGCTTTCCAGTTCTCCAAAAGTTATCTTCATCTTCCGAATTTGAACACTAGCATATGGAAAGGTGATCCAAATTTTAGCTGGAACCTGAGAGGCTTTACATGTATCTCAGGAAAGTTTTTAAAGTTTTGACAATCTTGAGGCTTGCACTGAACTATTTTTTTTTTCATTTATGTTTTGAAAGGATAACAATCAAATTATCCTTTAGTAGATAAAAAATGGTCTGGGAAATACCTTAGATCTTTAGTTGAATGCTACACTAGTCAAATTAGTTAAATGACACTGACTTGTTGCCGTATATTTGGGCTTGGATGACATCTGTTTTGGTGTTAACTGTATACTTATTGTTAATACTGCAGAATTCATATGTGGTCCAAGGTGGGTTTCAGTCTTGGGTTAGAGAAGGTCTTCGAATTAAAGATTTAAGACCAGCGACAGCTCTAACCATACTCAATGAGGTACATAGCTACACTCCTGCAAGTTTTATGAGCTTTCTTTATATTAATTGTCTGCTAGGTATTATCTGTCTTTGGTTTTTCAAATATGAATAACTTTTTATGTAAGATTAGGTCTTTCATACGCTTTCTTTATAATTATAAGGGCTCAGACGGTGGCTGTGTAATGATTTAAAACATTCTACCTGCTGTTTTGTGGTTCTGAAATTAATTTCTTCCAAAGGTAAATATGTTGCAATAATTCAAGCAAACCTGAAAAGGGTAAATGAGATTCACTAGCAGCATTAGTTTCGTATTGAGACTATGTATTTAGACACATGAGATAGATTTCTTTCTCTCCTGCAGACCTTTTCTTTCTTCTACCTGCACTTTCCTGCACTTTAAGTCTTAGTTTGTAAACAATTGAAATTTGGTGTGTCATCAGGATGCCGAGGCAATAATACAAGACTTCAATCCAACACCACTTCAACTTCTTGGGTATGGAATGGTAAGTTCTTTTACTCGTGTACTTTTTCATTGATTTCAGCTCATTAGAAATCCATCTTTCCTTGATGTTTTCGATTCTTTGAGGGTGGCAAGAGGATGGGAGCCAAGATTGGGACCCATGACCATCAAGGATCATGGTAGAGCCATCAACGATTGGGCCATCCCTCCATCTATTGCATGTTAAATCTCTTCTCACAACTTTTTCTCAATTAGTCAGTTTCTTTATTCAATATCAATGGATATCAAAGCTCTACATACCTTTCAAACTTTTTGTTAAATGTCCACTTTGATATCTATGTGATCAAATCCATCAAATCATTTTCTTCTTACATTTGTAGTCAACAATCGTCTCTAGTCGATTCACTTGACCCTGGATTAAAGCATTTTTCTGCTGTGGCCTTTTTAGTTTTCAAAATGAGATGTTTGAATGTACTTTTTTTCCCCTTTATGGCTAATATCTGATTTGGTTTTGTTTCTTTCTAAGCAAACTCTGGGCTTCTTTCCGCATGTACCAACTTAATGGAAAGTTGCATTTATCTTCTTCACAATATCACATGAGAATTCCATTATTCCTTTGTCCTATTTGCTTTTTAGCATTCCATGTTTAATCCAAATACTATGTGGACAGGGTTTCGCTGCAGTATCCTATGCAGCCATAGGTGAGCTTTTTTTTAATCTCTCTTTCTTCCTGCTATTTGGTATGTTGTAATCTTTGAAAAGATCAAATGGTTTATGAAGCTTCTGGAATTTTTGCACATTATATTGTAAATTAAAAGTTCTGTAGATTAAAATAACTACAAATGTGGAAGACACGGAAAAGATAGTTCAGAGATTTCAAAGTGTAGATTAACTGACTTAGAATAGCAAAAAGAAAAAGGAAATAAGATCGAAGTGACTTGTTGGAGTGTAACAGTAAAGTACACTAATTAATTTGATTTTTACCTGGTCATGGTGAAGAATAATATGAGCAAACTAAGCTCATAATTATTGGATTTTTCACTTGGGTGGTTTTAGTTGGATGAAGCCATAGGAGGCTCTTATCGTTTGGCACATTCAAACATAAAATCTGCGCTCTTTTGGAGATGTAAAGATCACTCTTTGGAATCATCTTTGCTCTTTTACCCTTGATATATGTTTAGAGCTCTTAACAATCACTTGTTACTTTCACATACTATAGGCTGTATATGGTGCTTGATGATACTGAAAAATTGCAGGCACATCAAATACAAAGCTATACTTGAATTAACATTCTATGATCTTAAATCCATCAGACATTATGTTACTACACTCTAATGATTGTTTTTCTCTTAAAACTGAGTACATGAATTTTTTGTGCAGAGTGGGAGAAGACACTTCAGATTGTCGGTATTATTGGTCTTGGTCAGGTAAACTACGCCTTGTCTTCAATTTACTCTTAGTACCATGAAAGTAAATTCTAGCTACATATCAAAGATAGCTTTGAAATTTCAATATGCTCCAGAAATACAGTAGGGAATCTAATTGTGGGAACGCGCTAGCAATAGTGACAAGAATGTTGTTAAAACCTTTTGGTTCGCACATAAACTTGACAATCTATAAATCTTGGTTAAATTTGTTATTTGTGCTTAACTGAGATTTTATCAGGCGGCCTCGAGTTCAGCCTTAGAATAGCTTAACCATTCAACATACTAAACACACATGTTAATCATGTTCTATACTCAGGGGCATGACAGATTAAGGAATTTTAAAATTAGGTTCGAGCTTGGTTTGTTTGTGTAACAAACATATCTCTGGACAAGGGTAAGGAGAGATTTTGAATAGCTAGGCTCATGTTTCGGCTTTAGAAGACATCAATTATTTATTTATGTTTTCTATTGAGCAAGTTGCGAAATATTAAATTTAGCTCAGGTTTGTCCCCCAATAGCCTTCTTGAAACAGTCCATTGCCAGGGGGAGGGTTGGGTGCTAAGGTGGGAGGGATCATGAGTAGGAGGTCCTGGGTTTTACACAAAAAAAAGGTCCATGGCCTTTGCAAATGTGATGCTTCAACTTGTTTTTGAGATGTTATTCTCAGCAGAGATCATTGACAGTAAAGATTTCGTCTCTTTGGCATATCTCTGCCTATACAAGCTGGTCACCATGGTGGAATGTGGTCTGAACGGATAGGAATTAGCAGGTCTTATACTTGAGTATCCTTGTGACTGGTGTATAAAGGTCCAATGGTTTTGCAAGTTGATTACCTTTGTTAAAGTGCATTTTCACCTTCTTTATATTTCACCTAACCATAATCATCACTGACCTACAAAATTAGTTGTTGTAATTTTTAGTTTTTAAACTTTGTTCATCTAGAAGCTTCTAATCCTTCTCATATCTTCGACTTGCCTTTAACAAGAATATCCCATGCAATATCTTTTGTTTGTGTTGGAATCATTCACCAGCTTAATTATGAAAAGAACTTGATTAAATGAAATAACAAACAAATTCATCTTAAACTAGTTAAAACAGCATTCAACTTTAGTTTTCCTTTTAAAAATACAAATTTCTACCATCATTAAGTTTTTCCAGATAATCACCAAAAGTTTTATAATATGATTACATGATATCAACTATCTGAAGATTGAGACACCGGTAAGTCATCTAATATTTGACATATTGCATGACCATATTAGTAGTGATGCATGATTTAAATCACCATAGTCAGACTGTGATACTTACTGTTTATTCCGTTTCAGAAAAAAAAAAAAAGCGCATAACCTTTCAAACTCCAACAAAATCATATATGCAGATGTTGATGGATTTTGGAAGAAATTGGGATATTCTATCCACTCATAAAGTCGTCGAATGTACATAGGCTGGATGTTTAACCGACATTTTAAATTCCACTTTAATTCATTCATTTCCTTCTGACATGAAAATGCATCTATAGTGAAACAAATCCTGCAAAGGATAAAATCACAAGTGAGTGTCATCATCCTCTACCAGAACTTGCTTTTCAAATTAGAAAAACTGTCTCGCTCTTGTCCATTAGCATACATGCAGCATGGTTAACTGTATTGCTCCTTTGTGGTTTGTTTTTTCTTCAATTGGTACCTTGGTCTTGTGCATCAAATCGCAATTTTCTCTTGCACTGTCAGAGTATAATCTGTACACTCATGAATTGGTATTTTTAAACTGTTGACCAGAGTATATACAAGAGGATTGCTTCCTATGAAAACACAGAGGATTTTAAGCAGGATGTGAGGTAAAATCTTCCTCGATCATTGATCTGGTCATTGCTATCTTTGTCAAGTGGATTGCAAAATGTTACAGAAATGGGTTTCTGTTTTTTCTCTCTCTTTACTGCTCATTTAGTTTTATGGAAACTAAAGCAAAGATAACTAATCAAAGTCTGGACAGTAAAGGGATGTGACTTGTTTATCTAGTACTATCATTGAGGAACTGATCCTTTAGTGATTACCTGTCAAAGACTAGAAAAAAGAAATGTCCTCTTCTTCATGTATTATTGGATCATTCTTCTCCGCAAATTCTTAGGTCGAAATACTTGGTAGCTTGAAATCCAGACAATGATCAAATATCACTGATATTCTATTTTTATTTCCTTTTGCTTTTACATCCCCCCTCTGAAAGCCAACACAAAAACCTTAGTCAGTGTGCCCTTTCAGCTAGTTGATGGTCACTTTACTCAGCATACCTTCATATTATATAGCTGAGAAATACAGAAAATGCTCTATAAAATGTCATGTCTAACTTTTCAAGCTGAGAAAGTCAGTCCCTACAAAAGTGAAATTAGTTTTCGTGCATTTCATGCATATGAGCGAAATTTTGGTTTGAGCAATGTCATGTTTAACTTATTGTTTTCTTGTAATTGAATTTCAACTCAAAAGTGGTACAACTTAAAGCATAGAATAAAGGGGTCAACTCTGTTAAGTATTAGAAAATGTCTGGAAACATCTTAGTAGAACCTGTGTGGATAATTTGTTTCATGGGCATTTGACGTTTAGAAGTAAAAATTGTGTGGAAAACTCTAAAAGCTTTCTTGCTGAACTGGTTGCATTTGGCCCCATTATCATCATTAATCTCTGAAATTGATGCTGCATCAGCTTGCCCAATATACATATGCATTACATGCAATTCCAATGCACACTGGAAAAGTAAAAGTCCAAGGGAGTTTGACCTTATTTTAGAGGTTGGTAATTGAGCTCTTAATTATTATATTTTGGCCTAAGCAACAAAGGAGTCTGTGAATATGGTTAGCTAATATGCTGCACTCCTTAAAAATAATATTAATGTCATTTTCTTCAGTTTTGATGTCCTTTTGTCCAATCCAATCAAGTGTTTACTGAGTCGAGCACTTGAGCAATTTTATCTCACTTTGAACCTAATCTCTTACTTCTTGGCCAGCGCTCCAATATTCTGCCACATCTTTAGAATAAGATAGTCTCTCCTTCATCTGGAGGATTAGATGCAAAATGTAACAGAATGATACATTCAATAACTGTTGTTTTATGTCTGCTTCCAAGGCTATTGCTCGCTCCAGCTAGATTAGGAGGTCAAGCAATTTCATGGGCCACTGGCAAGTTAGAAACAAACCGCAACGGACTGCCAACATCACCGTCATCTTCAGATGTTCAGAGCAGAGTGTTGCAAGCTGCTGCAAAGCACGAATCTCAACCATCTGACAGTGAAGATACTGAAAATCCATCTCCAGAAGTGACAGGTCCTAAAGAGAATATGGATCTTTCTGAAGCATAGAAGTAAAGATTCTAATGCATTCCATACATTGTGGTCGTCTGTGTTGAGTTTAATCGGCCTGTTTAGTGCTGTTGCTTATCAAATAAGATGCCTATCAAATACTACGGTGATGTCTCATTTTACTGGACGGACTCGGTCTACTACTGAGATACTAATGCAGATCACAGTTTTGGCTTTTCTGTCTGTTGCACTAACCTGTTTGTGGATCGCATTCTCTACGCTCATGAAAGAATTCAGCTCTTTAGTATGAATTCTACAGATGCTCTTTGGATTGGAGGATTCAATTGGTTTGGCACAATATAGACATACCTTGTTTATTTTTTCCTTGCTAAAAGGCCGCGATTGTCGCAACCAGAAGGTCGCTGCCAGAAAGTCACAATCTGATGGCAGCTTCTCGTCGCGACTGCTAGAGGGGAGCCCCGGGGGGGTGTCTGGGGTGGTAGGGAGAGGGGAGGGAGGAGGAGGAAGCAGGAAGAAGAAGGTGTGAGGTGGTGGTGCGTGGAAGAAGATAGATATGGTGAGTTTTTTATTCGCTAGTTATATTTTAAATTTATATGAATTAGGTGTTTTCGGGAATATATTACCGTAGTATTGCATATGAAAATATTTATTTTTGAAAAAATGGTCAAATCAAGCAGAACCAATAATTCAAAAATATCACCTTTTATAATTCCTATTTTACCTTCCAAATAAAGAGCAAAATGGTACCATTATCTCTCTAATCTAAACACACACATACATCACATACACGCAACATCCTTATTTTTCTAACCTAATAAAACTTCCAATAAGGTAATAACGGCCAACAACTTCCCCTCCAAATAAAAAAAAAAGAAAGAAAAACATAGTTCTCGCATTCATATTAAAATAAAAAAAAAATCTCCTATAACTGCCAAAATTTTCCTAATTTTTCTTTTCAAAAATTGTTCTTTTAGATTTGCACATACATAGGGTGTGCCCTTTTCACTAGTTCTCATTGTTATTTACAGCTGGTCTTATATACTACAAAGTGATAAGCGAAAAAAAAAAAAGACGTACAGTTGTCATCTAGGTTAATTGAGCTAATCCCACACAATATAGTGGGAGAATTGGAAAAAAAAAAGGGGGGGGGGGGATTCTGCAAATACTATCTACAGATTTCAGCTTATTTCAGAGTAATAACGTTGAGTAAAAGAATTGCAGCCTGGCAATTGCATGCTGATAACTTGATTCTTGTCAACCAAGAAAGGATTGTGATTTGTGACTGTCCTTGGCATATGTCTTGCTGATTATATCAAGAACCTAATACTTCCTCATTCTCTTTGGACTTTTACCATCACTTCCCATTCCAAGTATTCACACTAGTTTCAGGGATATGGTGACTTCTTATTCTTTCTCAGCAATTACCACAAAAACATCATTTACTGACCATTTTCGCTTCTCATGTTTGGCTGGGGGATTGATTACAGCTCTCTCTGTGTTAGCCACGCGATACCCAATGACTATCTCTCTTCTTTGACGTGCTCGAAGTAGTACTTCATAGAAACTCAGCTCCTCCCCTTCCCGGAGGTACAATTTCGCACCTCTTATTTGCATCTCATTTCCCTGTCAAAGAGACGGTGTATCCTGATATCTTGGAGATATTTGTAAAGAGAAACAAATCCGTAGAATTTATAGGAAAAACAATGCAGTTCCCTCTTTTTTTTTTTGGTAAAAAACAAAAAAACCTCCCGTGATAAACCTAATATACAGAAAAACCTCCCGCAGTTTCAAAACGTACGAGACCTCATGCTTTGAACTAAATTGTAAAGGTGACGAAATCCGTTAAACTTAACGGAAATAGACGAAATGACAAAAATGACCTGATATAATTAAGCAAAAGACAGCTCAATAAAATCATTTGTTATATTCTCTAAAGAAAGAAAATTGAGGGTTAAGGAATGGAACATGTGTATTTGTTAAAAATTAGACATAAATTTTTTTTTTAAAGTTCTAATAAATCATTTTCATTAAGTTTAACGGATTCTGTCATCTTTACAATTTAGTTCAAAACATGAGGTGTTGAGTTGTACGTTTTGAAACTACACAGAGCTTTTCTATATATTAAATTTACAACAGAGGGTTTTTTTTTATTTTTTACCCTTTTTTTTTAATGTTTACCACCAAAGAAGACTTTAAAGGCACTGTTTGGTTTATTCAGACTAATTAGTCATAGAGTTGGATGTTTTTTCTCAAGTGATATCGCTAAGGAATAATCTGATAATAAGCTAGTAGAGGACCCTTCAGGCAATTCTACAGCGCAGGTAATCATCTGGCAACAGAGCTATTAACTTAATCAAAATTCAATATAAGGCAACATTCCACTGGCTCATTATTTTTAAAATATCACTGTCACATCATAATAGATAGATTTTTCATACATAACTTACAGCTACATAAAATTTAGCATGCAAGTCTTTGTTTTTGTTACTTGGTTCTTTTAGGGCGCATAAAAGGGCAAATAGCAAATTGATGTGTTATCTTTGCACGCTTCTGTTGGGAATACTCTGCAACTCACTACATTAAAAAGTTGTTGAAGGGAAACATCGCTTCTTAACTACCTAACCAAACTGTGATTGTTTAGTTTAAAATGCACTTAATCTAGTGGCTGAAAGTAGTACCTCTTCCGCAAAAAGCTCCTCCAGTACATCATTTATTTGCCGATCCTCTGCAACCATTGCTAGTGCCATGCTGACAAGCTCGTTTGATAAGACATAGTCACTGATTTTTGACATAGATAAGAGGTTTTTAGTCCTGGGGTCCAGGATTTCACTAATTATAACCGACTTATCTGAAGCCTGCTGCATTTCCCCAATCCAGGAACCTTGTGAGAAGCTACTTCTGTGAACTTGTGAAACCATAGCTTCCCTGTATGGAAGGCGTTTCGCCTGCAAAGTCAAAAGAAAGATTAGGTCTTCCTGATTTTCTGAATCTAAAAGGCTCAAATGCTTTAAACATCGTGCAGCTACAGAAGCACCTGAGCAGTAAATCATAATAGCATTTGGATCTGGGTCCTAATGTTGTGATCTATTACAAAGGACTATCATATCTTCCATCCTCTAAACTCTTTCATTAAGTAAAGGGAAGGTTTCAGGGCATATGGTTCTTCTCAAGACTTAATCAAGCTGGTCAAAAGCTGCTGCAAAAGATGTTTTCTTGAAAGCCATGCATGCATATGATATTCAGAGCTGAAACCCGGATTCAGAATACTGATGCACATTGAGGGGATAATATTTATAAACTTCATAGCTGACCGAATAAAAGCAATTAAAAAGTACAAAACAACTTAAATGCAAATTAATATAAAATCTTGATGACTGTGCTAGTATACATCTTACAGAAGGTAGCATGCAAGATGTGCATATTGCAATTCTAACCATAACTTTCACAAACATAACGAAGTTGCTACATTTTCTCACAAAAATTACTGTAAGAAGATATCCATCGAGAGCACATTAGGACACCATAGAAGTGATTATAAGCATATCTTCCACCCAAAAGAAAAAGGAAGAGTAAATTAGTCTTGCTCAAGTACAACCTACTATGCAATTTTGGTAACAAAAGCAATAGAAGTGAGCAGCAAGAACTGTATACGAAGCAGCATCACATAGAATAAGAAGATGCAATTAGTGTTGAAAAGTCTAAACTACTCCATAAACCTGAAAAAGAAAATAACGGTGTTTATTCACCATAAAAGAAAGGAAAAAGAGCCAATATCTGGAGAAGCTCGCATAATTTAAGTTGGCTATTTCCTATCATGGTGCTGTTATGATATTTACCATTCAGTAGCAAATTAAAATAAGAAATTCGAATGCAATAGATTCTTTAGAACCTTGACGTACTGTTTTAACCAGAAATATAGATTGACTATGATTGATGGTATAAATGCAGAAGAAGCAAATGGAGAGGTAGATGAGTCAAATATGGGTTTAAGTGTTTCCAAAAATACTAGACTTAATCTATTCAGAAGTAGCAAATGGAGAGGAAGATGAGTAAAATATGGGCTTAAGTCTTTCCATGAATACTAGACCAGAGATTAAGTTGATAAATGACAATGTCTGAGCAAAGTACCTGAATATCACGGATAAGAAGCAATGTGGCAAGAGATCTGGAATCAGCCTGGATTGCTGAATCTTCAACTGATTCATCAGCTAAAATTAAGATCTGCATATAAATAGGAGGAGCTTTGGTACAGAGAAGGAGATTAGACAATTCAAAGACTAGTAGTTGTCCAGATAATCACTACTTGAACCAAGATGTTGGTAATTGGTCTAAAGGTACCACTTTTTAATGTTGATTGGACTTTGGCAGACCAGTTTACTGGCGACAATTTTCTGTTAAAGTCATAAAAGAGATGCTTATAACACAATTACAAAAACAGAATAATTACAGAATCAAAAGATTCTAATGGCAGGCTTTCAAGGTGACGTCGAACAACAGCATTTCCTTCACGGTTAACCAGCGTTATATTGACCAATCTGCTGCTATCAAGGCCACCATCTATGAGCTTTTTCTCCCTTTCCTTTTCGGGAACTTCATTGAGCATCCACAACTCTGAATCAGGTGCTAAAAAGGCATCCAATACCTAGCACAATAGTGTAGACTTTAATATGGCATGTAAGTCATAAGATGTTAGATGTTATGTCTTAGGAAGCCAAGGTTGATATAATCAAAGAAGGATCCCAAATTGGAAGAACTTAAAGGTTGTGCTCCATGTTGAGTAATGGGATGCAGATGCATATCAGAATGTGTTCTGTGAATAGCTTGGCCGCATTGAATTGCATAAGACACTGGTATAAGTAGTGGAAACATATGGTAGCTTCTGACAAGGATACCATAATCATATCTTCCATATCTCGACGCCAACCACAAAAAAGTATGCGCTCTGCAGATTTTGGAACAATAAAATCCTTGGGTAGATATCCTCTCTGAACCTGCAGCATTCAGGTGAAAAGAGAAAAGAATTAGGGGCTATGATTGATAGAGCTTACCACAATCATATCATCAATGTCCCGCCTCCATCCACAAAGTAGTATCTTCTGTGGCTTTCTTGCTGGTCGGGTGATGGGCATGAATGGTGCTTCTTTGACCTGAATAACCAAATTAACTGTGTGTCTGTAAGTTTTGTTTATGGTATGCCCCACTTAGTTGGATTCCATCACAGGAATCACCATACTGTCAAGAGCAGAAGAGCATTTCTTTGCTGAGTGGCCTACCATTGGATGATATTCTTTCTTTGAAATGATTAAGCACTTTCTTTCCAATTCTCCAATCAGACAAGACGAAAACATTGGAAAGCCTTTCAGAGTGCTTAAAATTTAGTATGTGGTTTCACTGTTGTAAGCTCTTAACGAGCAAGCTTATTTTGAACACACCCTTAAATTTAGAAGCAATAACTCTATGATGGTAAAACTACAGCATTGCAACTGCCCAATGGGCAATTTACTCGATCTGCAGACAAGTAGCTTTTCCACTTGCAGAAGTACAACCACATACTCCTAACCCTTCCAAGATCCAAAAATGACATCACACTATTCCAATTGCCTATCTAGTCATTCTGATCATAAACGCAGTTAGACTGACCAGTTTACCAGAACCAGACATAGATGCTATTGATCAGCTTGATGAATCAACGTATGAAGAGTCAACAAACAGCTCAATACTTGAAGAGGTCAAAAGTTGGCATCTTTTATGGTTGAAGGAAGTGGAAAGCATATCTTTGTATGTGAACTAATAAAGGCGATATCAATCATGTCTATTCCATCTTTTGTTTTCTCATATCTGTTCATTCCCAATTTTCTATTTATTTTTTCCACATTGCTCCCGATTTTCCATTTATTTTTTCCGCATTGCATAATGTTATTTTAACATGAGGAAGCAAACACCTTGACTAGGCATGGGTAAATTCTGAATGGAATTGACATAAAAAATATGAGGACAATTTATATTATGAGCATGTTATAAAGAAAAGGGAAGCACCGTAGGCAGTGCTGCTGGAGCATATGTATCATCGTCTTCTGCAATCACAAGAACTTCATCTCCTTCTTGCAAAACATAGGAGTCGTCAGGATTCAAAATTATTTTTCCACCATACGATGCTGCCTTGACACCACAAGGAATAGCATCAGGGAAGCAAATCAAGACTTCCTCAAAGGGCATTCCATCCAACTGAGGCCATCTTTTGATGTAGAACTCACAATTCTCAAAGCCAAGAATGTCTTCCCATATCTGCCAAACCAAGTCCATACAGACATGTAGTTTAAGTTGATAAGAAACCAATTGCAGACCATTCAGTTTCTTGCCTGCATGAATACTTCAAAAGCAGAAAGCAAGTAAATTTGACCTGCGCAAGGCCTGGTTGCCGAGCACATTGAATCATTAGCCGCCCAATTACATCATGTGCGACAACTGTTTCAACTAGATCTCCACCTACAAGTTTAACAAGGACTTCATTATCAAGATCACTCAGTTCGACCACTATATGTCCCCTTAGTCCTTCTTTGACTCCTGTTAAGCTTAGAACTGTCCGCAAGGCACGAGCATCACTCTGTATAACAAAGAATAAAGAAAGAAGTTCTTCAATAGTAGTCCACTTCTTAAGTATCAAAGATGATGATTTCTTTCATGAAGCTACCTGGTCGGCATTTCCATCTTCGGCAAGAATGACAATTGCACGAGCCTTAGAGACAGATACCTGGCAAATTCCATGCAAGCTATATTAGAAAATCAGTTCAAAAATCAAGAAACCTTAATTTGATCAAACTATGATAGAAGAGCAGCTAATTATAGCCACCCATTTGTGAAAAAAAGTATAAAGTAGGCCAACTTACTTCATGGATCAAAAAACAATGATAAAAAAAATTTTGGATAGCTGTTTGTTTCATGTGATTAAGCCCAGGAATAGGATATACCTTTTTCAGGTCGGCTAAAATCAAAGGGCTTCCACTTCTGCATAGAACAGATGTTCCTCTAAAATCAAATTCCATTTTAGCAATGTCAAGCTCCATCTCTTCTTTGTCTCTTTCAGCCATAACCACAACCATTCCACCACCCAAACTCTCATTGGCTATAGCAAGTTGATTCAATAGAGATCCCTGAGCATAAAGAAGTATTTTCAGGAATTACAATGGTGGCTTATGCTTGCAATCACATGAACAGAAAATAAATTCTGCTGTACAAGTAGAGTTAAAGCTGAGCACGCAATTCTTATCTGCTCTTATTTATCGGCAGTCAATTTCAGCAATTCTACTCTCTTTTGCCTTAAATCCAAAGTCCCCGGAAGTACCCTCAAGGAATATGGAATAAACATAAGCACAAACATCAAAGAAAAAGGAATCTGAACATTTGCTAGCATTCGAGATGTCGATCCAAGAATTACTAGATAAAAAGCCATAGTAATGTACAAACTTATTCTATTGTAAATCAAGCATTTACACATTCTTTGTTTGAAAGCAAAGCAAGTTTGATAGCAGATGATGTAGAACTAGATAAACAGAATATAAATGAAAAATACATCTTCATCTCTCAAAAAAGAATTTATTATTGATACCAGGGCTAAAATTGGATGAGATTTTGGAGATTAAAAGGAGGATAAAAACAAGGTTATTATGTATCACTAGACTGATGGAAAAAATAAATAAATAAAGAAAATGCTTGCAGGTACTCCAAAAGCAACACTAGAAAATCTACTACTTCTAACTAAGGTTTGAAGGGCAAAGGCTTACCAACTTGTCACTCCACCCAAGGATAAGAGTGTGATTTTGCCCTACAACTTCACTTCTTCCTTTTCTCAGTGAGTCAAACTTCTCAGAAATTGCATCTGAAACGAGTCCCAGCATCATTGCAAATACGAGCATCCCACCAAAGCTAATGGACACTGACACTAACCTCGGACCAATGCCCTCGGAATTAGCATGATTGCCTGAGTCTGCAACATAGGTCCAAGATAACCATAGGGAATCTGCTAAGCTGTCATCTGTAACCCCAAAAAGTGCTAACCCGCCAAGACAAATAAGTAGTACTGTTGCAACTAACAAGGCGAGTGGCTTAGCATAGGGATGAACAGATAAAAAAGCATCAACCCTGTATGCCAGCTGCTTGTTTAAAGATACTTTCTCTGTGAGAATGTCAGACAATCTTCTCGAATTCGAGACATAGTCAACATACTTGAGAAAAAGAAATGGAATTGATAGCAATGCTAGTGAGGCGACTACAGCTATGTTTTTCAAGCTTTTGTTGGAAAGATGGTTTATGTCGTGTGTCGTTGAATCAATATCATCTATAGAATCAAGCAAACTGCAAACCAGTAACCGGTGATTGAGCTTGAAAATTTGATCCTGCAATTTGTGGAAAAGGAACAAAGAGGAGAAAAACAAAACAAAAGGTGATCAAAAGGAATATATGGTGTAGTAATATCATCTATGGAGTAGTTATTAACTTATTATTCACAAAAATATTAAAGAAAATCAATTTTCACAATCGACAAAAGATAAGTATCTATCATCACATGGGACTTAAACAATGTTGATTGCTTGATTAATTGAAGCCTAAACAGAACTACCATACATTCAAGTAACAACTTAGGCAAAATGTGGAATCCAGCGGTAAATGAAATCAAAGCTAAATTCTTTCGAAACAATTTAACCAAAATATTTAAGGTTTCACCAGAGTTGATACTTGACAATGCATCTCAAGCTAGCCAAAGCCATCATGTTATGGTTTTAATTGAATCCCATAGCAATTTCAAAACTATTTAGCTATTATTATTATCAGAATGTGAGAAACACTGCTAAGCTGTTAAATGGTTACATTGTATTAAACTTGTGCACTAAATTAAGCTGACCTTATGCTAGATTCAATCTTTAGATGAATTTAAAGTCTATTCTTACACTACATATTTCAAGATTTCTGCTGTTTACCATCTAAACTTGAACACTATTACATAAACTAATATTAATATTCTACATAAAGATCAAAATTTGTTAGTATTAAGGTGGTGAAAAACATACATTACCTGTAAACGAATAACCTCATTGTGTAACGCAAAATTTTTATGCACCAACGACGAAAATGCTGTTACTAATACCTGCAACCAAACACGCCGGTGCCACGTCAGCTCCGCATACTATTTTACACAGCAAACAGGAATACATGAAGGACTACATGTGTTAAGAAAGAAACATAAGGGATAAAATTAAACCTATTCAAAAACATAAGGGACTAAATTGAAATTTTGTTACAGATTTGTTATAACATGCCACGTAGAACTGGACAGGAGTTAAAGTCAAAACTCACTGCAGCGGTGAAAGCCGTTTGCCAACGAACAATCAACCGGCCACCGAATAAGCCAGTCAGCCTCTTACCCGCCGGCTCCGTCGTCGTTTTACTATCCTCCCTGAACTCAGAAACGGCGTCGTCGGACTTGCTCTTAATTCCTTGACCACCAATTCCACCGCCGTCGTTCTGACTCGTTGACTTCTGATTTCGCAACTGACGACTAAGGTAAGCAGAACCGCGTCGTACACCGGCATACTTGGCGTAGTAGTTAGCCGGCGGAGGAGGAGGAGGAGGAGGAGGAGGAGAAGAATTAGATATTGAAGGAGTCCACGGCGGCGGCGGAGGACTGGCCGGAAAGCTCTGAAACGACGGCGTTGCAGCCCGTTTTGGATAAGGAGAGGAGAATCTACGGATGGATGTTCTTGGGATATGGTGGGAAGAGTTTATGAAGGATTGGGAAGGGAAGAACCAGTCGCGGTTGCTAAACGACGTCGACGGGGAGTCCGATGAGGAGTCCATTCTGTCCAAGGACATGGTTGGAATAATGGGAAAAGTTTAGGGGCTTTAGGAGTATTAAAAATATTGTCAGCTCAGGGCCTCAGGCCTTTCAGTTGGTGGGGCTTTATTGCAAGTTCGGGTTTCAAATGATCCAATAATTAATTCATTGGCTTACGTCATTAAAAAATAAGAATACTAATAAAAAAAATGGATTAATTTTTGTGCACCGATAGTGTTGTAATTTTTCAACACTAATATATTTGGATATTTGCCATATATATATAAATTGAATTTCAAATTCATATTATATGATATGATCTAAATTTGTTATTATAAAAAAATTATACACTAAGTATAAAAAGTTACCCTAAAAAATATGATTTTTGTTTCAAAAAAGGAAAGAAAGGTTTGCAATAGTTTATTTGGTTACTATGTAATTAGACAATTAATTAATTCAACCACTAAGTGTTAATAAAATATTGTACTCACATGAAAAGGAAATAACAAATGTCTAATAATATTATCATATAAGGTTGAGGTTTCAAAATTTAGAAATTCTAAATTCACATTCTTTTTCAATCTTGATGAATATTTGGAGTTTTATTTACTATACATTACGTTATGAATTTTTTTGTTGGAAGAAACTTATGATTGTATTTATGAATCTATTATAATATTTTTAAACATTTTCTAACGAGTACTCGATAGCACATTCAAATTATATCTAACTTACCATATAAACATACACAATTATAATTCTTACATCCCTGCATTTAGTTTTTCTAACTTAACCACACTTTTCTACAAAACTCACACCTAGGCACCTCATTAGTCGATCATATTTTAATACATTATATCAAACAACTTTTTTCATTGTCAAATAAATCATTTTAAAATATTATTTAGGATCTATGGAGCCCCAAAAAAATAGAACGGTAAAAGGTGGCAAGAACAACTATTCATTATCTGGTTTTACTTGCTCGGAACGTAGTCAGTATTTCTCATAATATTGCCATATGGTAGAAGATTAGTGTGCAACCGTTTCGAGCATGGATAACTTTAAAGTTAATATGGTTTGTTTTTCACTTTTTAAGTCATAATAAGATTATCAATTGGATTGTAAGTTATTTGCCCAAATATATTTGCTTACATCACCATTACAATTTTCAATACACTTTTTTATCTTCCCAATTACCTTTTTATCTCACATACATCACATCACAAAAAGTGCTACAGTAAAAATATCTCAAATAACTTACAATCCAAACACACATAATATTTCTCAGTTTAGCTAGCTGGCATAAATTTAGAGTAAATTCTTAATTTGTTATGAAAAAAAAAAGTTTTTCTACAAGAGGTGTTGTTTTAGGGGTTGATTCTAGGAGTAGAATCTTCGCATTTATGAAATGCGAAATTCATGTTTCTGATTTGATAAATGTGAGATTCATGTTTCTGAAAAAAAAAAAGATAAAGATTTTTGGTAAAGAAGTGCAAAATGCGAGCGGTTACTCCTGCGGTTACTGATATGACATTTAAACACAGTTTCTTTTTCCACACTTTGAACTAATACTCTCCAAATCAATATCCTCTCTTTTAAACAAGATCATTTTATCCTCTTTTTTAGTGCAAACTCACCTCGTTTACCATACCATGAGCTCAAACACACATGCACACTTTTCCAACTACGAATCTTTCCTCATTTCATTTCCACTTAAGCTAGATCATTTTACCTATGAACAAAAGAGATTTTGCATGTAAAATAACAACAATCACAACTATTCCATTTATTAGCTTAAGGTGCAAGTTAGTGACACAAAATGGACAATTTATACCACTTGATCTTACAAATGGACTCAATACTGATATAGAAAATATTCAAAAAGAAGACAAATTTAGCTCTTATCGGTACCTCCCCTCAGCATTGCAAAATAACATAGACCTATGTTAACCTTGGTCTCTAACTTTTAATATTTACAAAACAATGGATAATACTAATATCTCTTCAAAAAATATTTCAGTTGTAAAGCAAATCAGATTCAAAGATCAAGTGCAATTGAAATGGACAAAGGTTGCTGAAAACTGTCGGACGTTTGGATCGGACGTCCGATAATCATTGCGTAACTTCGGACGCATGAAAAACTCCACCACCGGACGTCCGAAGGAAATAAGACATTCCCCCTAGATCACTGATCTCGATCGGACGCAAGCATCGAACGTCCGATAGGATCCTTCAAAGTCGACAAAACCATCAGACGCTGAATATGTCTCCACCGAACGTCCGATAGAAACAAGATGATTTCTCAAATCTCTTTGTTTGCTGTCGGACGCACAAAGAGCTTGCACCAGACATCCGATAGAATTGAAGAAAATTTTTCAAACTCACTGCCTGCTGTCGGACGCAAAAAACAGGAGTACCGGACGTCCGATACTCCAACGGCTAGTTGACTGTTCAGCTACTTTCTATCCGTTGGAAGCATTAATGATGCACTTTGTTGATCTCCTATAAATAGAGTGTGGTCAGAATCTTCAAACAACTTTTGCACACTAAAGATACAAAAAATCTAGAGTAATTTTAGTGAGAAAACACTCTCCAAGAAAGTTTTGTAGTCTTAGTGGTGTGAGGTTCATTGTAAGTTTTTCATTTGTGAGTGAATACTTCATGAATGTAGTTCTGTGAGAGTTGTCCTGAGGGATAGTAAAACTTCCTAACTTGACCGAGTGGAGTTCGGGGCAAGGAGGAGGTGAACCTACCTTTGTACATAATAGTGATTGTAATTCATCAACTTAAAAAAGCTTGTTTGAATTAATCGACAAGCTCAAGAGGAGTTGGGTAGTTAATTAGTTTGCAATTCTTTCCTTTTTATTTACTTATTGTTACATTTGTGATTTTTACATTGCTTATCTCTTCTACTTCTCTCAAGTGATTTTGTTCATTCATTAATTGATTCATTGTGTGATCACTTAGAAAAGAGGGTAAATTTCATATTGAGAAAAAAGTATCCATAACTAAATTAGGTTTTTAATCAACCTAATTTACCCCCTCTTAGGTTGTCTTCGATCCTTACAACCTATTATTTATACAATTCAATTTATAGCTTCTCATTTTTGGTTAGACAATCTGCGTCATCTATAATCCTGTTTCTATACATTCACGTCCATATTAGTCAAAAAAAACCCCTTAAGTTACTTCAATACTAGCCCCTATCTATGTAATTTATGCTGTTGCTATTTGGAAAAAAAAATTAACCCTTAAAATTTTTTTGAGAGCTTGCATTTAGCAAATGTGAGCTCAATAATAATAATAAAATTTTCACGTGAGCTTGCATTTGCTGAATCTGAGCTTATCTGAATCTCGTATTTACTGAATGCGAAGACTCCTGGTCAGAATCCCACGCCAAATTCACCCCATTTGCAGAATTTTTTTGAAATTCATCACAAATTTAGAAATTTCTCCATAAATTTGGCCCTTTGGAACTTGTTAGCATAAATTTGGCCCTTCTTTACTAGGTGGTCAAACAATGCAATTTTATCTAATTAAGCAGCACAATAACTATCCAACACTTAATGAACCTGCAATCTTATAGAAACCATAATTATTGGAGGCAATAAACCAAAATTTGTACTAAATTGATTTTCATAATTAATACATTTTTATCCAAAAATCGACAAAGAAAATTTTCATCTATGTTAACAAAATGGGTTTTTCAGACATCCGTTAACATATATAATATTCACCTAACATACCATGTATATGCACATATTAACAATTATTATCCTCCTTTACATTTATATATATATTTTTTCCTATTTAGTCTTACCTACCCTCTTTTGTATTTATTTACTTTATCTAGTTAATTTTACATTTCGAAAAAAGTATGGCATCTGAAATATAATTTAATGAGTGTCTTATGGACATCCATTAGACACATCGTCAAGAAAATGAATGGTAGATGACAAAAACTTTGAAAGGTAATCTCCAAGTTGGTTAAACCATAAATGTCCCTTCTTTTAAGTGGAAATACTTCTTAATTAGGTGGAAATGCTTTCCTTTTTCCCCCTTGGGATGTCCTCAAACTTTGAACTATAAAAAGGGATGGTCAATTCCAATACAGTATATGTGTGTTTTAGCATTCATAAGAATACCGTTAGAATTCATCATAAGAAAAAGAGAAAGAAGAGGGAGATGACTATGAAGAATTTACATGCCCTCGTAGTTTTTGGCTTTGTGTTAGGTCTTGTATCTCCATCTTTGGCTACAAAAGGAACAGCGGTATACTTTACAAGATACTATCGTGAGTACCATTTTTCCAACTCGAATTTTTGTTATTTCTTGATTCCAGTATCAGCAATAGGGATATTTACGGGTTAGATCTTATCAATTGTTTCCAGCTTGGATTTTATTATTTATTATGTGACTCATATCCAAATTCTTTCAAAGCGGATATCCGTTAATCCTGTATCTGTTTTAAATGAATAGGACCAATCAGATATTTGATTTGCATTGAATATTTCATTTTTTATTCTAAGTATATGAAAAGTATACGAATGATTAGAAGATATAGGCGTAGATACCAAATTTCGAAGTGCAATTTTCTTATCCACTGAATTTTCTATTTGAGGGAGAAAGTCTTTGATTTCTAAAATTTTGGAGATTTTTCTTATCTGTGTCTTGTATGTTATAACTGGTTGTTGTAGTAGGGTCCGATTTGCCGATGGGGCGTGAGAATAAGAATATATCGTCTTTGGGGAAAAAAAACACGATCATCCAAACTTTTACCCCCACAAATATAAATTATGAGAGTGGGTTATTTTACTAATATAAGAGTTATTACTCTAGATTACTTCATCCTTTGTTTGTCATAAGATAGATTTACATCATCCTTTCCATTTTTTTTGGGATAAAGGGGTTCAATAGCATTTAAAAACAAAGTAGAGGCCAATACTTCATCCAAAATTTCTATGATAATATGCTTCCCAACTTAAAAACCCTTATATAATTCAAAGAAAGTATAGACATAAGAAATAAGAAACAATTACACAAAATTAGTATGGATTAGCGGATTTAACTTTAAAAATTAAAACAAAAACTACTACATGGATCGGATCGAATTTATGATCTGCATCCAATTCGGGTAGCCTTTGATGACTCTAATATATATATATATATATATATATATATATATATCTGTGTGCGTGTGAGATAAGTGTTTATATATGTCAACATATTTAACATGGGGTTTCATCTGCAGCAAATGCTTGCTATAAACTTCCAACCGGCATTAAATTTGTGTCCCTCAGCGATCAATATTGGGATGGTGGAGCTAGGTGCGATAAAAGGTACAATGTTACGTGCATAGGGCCAAGAAACCAAGGTTCCGCCACCCCTTGTACTGGTGAAAGCGTGGTTGTGAGGACCATTGATCACTGCGTCGATTGTGAACAATCTATTGTTCTTTCAAAAGAAGCCTTCACGATAATTGCTGACCCTGACGCTGGGACAATTGATGTCGAATTTACATTATTAGTAAGTGAAATTTCGGAAAAAAAAATCATTTATTTAAGCTTGTAAGCAAGGTAATAATTTCATGATTTTTTTTCCCTCATGGCTGCAGGACTAAAACCGCTCAAAATGGGAGTATTTGGACGGTACTCAAGATATGATCTATGAGTTTGTTTTACATTTAACTAGTGACAAAATCAATTGTAAGGAATAAAAGGTAAGTTCAGATTGCAGAAGCATGCAACAAATGAGTGCAAGAATTTCATCTCGCTCTTTGCACCCACTGGATTTGGGTTTATTTCATTTCACAATATTGTGAAAAAAAAAAAAAGATTGAACAAGGTATCAAAGAGCAAAAGTTATTAGTTAAGAGGGTAATCATGAATGCCCCTAGTGGGTTGCTCGGCTGGCTTCGATCGTCTGTCTTTACAGCAAGATTCCAAGTTCGACACCCACTTGCTACCGTTATTGGGTATCTTTGGGGAGAGCTCTGCCCAGCTTGGGGGATTAGTTCGGGTGATTCCAGAATACCCCTTCAGATCGTAAAAAAAAAAAGAGGGTAATCTTGAATTGATAACAATATATATTTTAACCTTCACAACAAGAAATATCTCAACAATAAGCAAAAATCTCCACAAAAGAGAAAAACATGTGCTAATATTCTGTATATATAATAAAAAATTTTTTTTGGATGATGGAAGCTCAAGATAGTGTAATTTCAACCAATGCATCGAATTTTATTTTGTTAATTTTTCTACCACATTATCAGTTAGGCTTAAACAGGAACCATATGAGAACTAAGAGCGTAAAGTGTTCAAAATTAAAGTTAAAGGTGCAAAGTGAGAATAGTATATAAGTTGAGAGCGCAAAGTGAAATTGGTCCAACATGAATTTTGAATTATGGAAGATTTTGAATTTCCTCAAGAAAAGAGAAATATGGAAGATTTTGAATCTTTTGTACTTTGCATCTGTATGCATTATTAAGTCGTGAGCATTTGATTTATTGTAAATTGCAAATGCACCAGCATTACTTTATATAAGAAATAATAATTGCCTAATACATTACAAAAGAACTCTTATTAATAAAGACTGACAAAAGAATTTCTTCAGCACGAATGTAACAGAACTAAAAAGGAATCAAAATTTACTCATGAAATTCAAATACAATACGAAAATCTCACTGGTAATCATGTAGAATAAGATTAGTTCTATAAAAACATACTAAAAATCATTAAAAAAATTCTTGGCGTTTTAGAATCAAAACTGATAAAATCATCTCTTACTTTTACAATAATAATAATACAAGTAAAATGAAATTTATTTAGTATCTTTGGCATGTGGCAAATTTCCCCTTTCTTTGGATCCTTTTAAAGTTTACCTACAGATTTTCCTTTTTAAAAGGTTCTTTTTCTTTCTTTATTTGTTTTTGTAGGCTTTTAGTGCTTCTGCCAGCTAGCCCATTTCACTCTCACCAAACATCCAGACAAAGCAAGCATAAAATATAGCCGTTACCTTAAAAAAAAAAAAGTGTCCTAAATTTTATTGCAATCTAGCCGTTGAAATGATGCAACGGTCGAATCCCTCCAAAGCTTTAAAAACCAAGTCCCCTCACTCCCCACTCCATCATTCCATCTCATTAGCCCTGTAAAGTGTAAAGTGTAAATACAGATCTTTTCTCCTCATTTCTCTCCAATCTCAGCCAAAATTCGTCCATCCCAGATACAAAAATCAAGAATCTGATCAATCTTTCATCAAATTCTTCCAAAATGGGACTCTCAATCAACAGCCCAGATTGCAACAATGTAGCAAAATCTCACTACCACACACACAAAATCTTCCTGCTCAGCAACTACATCCTCTTGGGTGCAGCCTCTAGTTGCATCTTCCTGCTTCTCTCCCTCCGGCTAGTCCCCTCGGTCTCCGGCTTCCTTCTCATTCTCCTCCACGTTCTCACCATCGCTGGAGCCGTTTCCGGCTGCAGCGCCGCCTCCGGTGGCTCCAACAAGTGGTATGCTCTGCACATGGTGGCCACCGTGCTTACCGCAATTTTTCAGGGATCTGTTTCTGTGCTGATCTTCACCACTACTTCAAACTTTCTGGGAGCTCTGAAATCTTATGTCAGAGAAGATGATGCTGCTGTGATTCTGAAATTGGCTGGAGGGTTGTCCATTGCCATCTTCTGCTTGGAATGGTTGGTTCTGGTTCTGGCATTTGTGCTCAGATACTATGGCTTTGTGGAAGGCAACAATGGGAGTAGAGCTCAAGATGGTGGGGAAAATAGGGGCAAGTGGGCTTCTCCATTTCAGCCATTCCAAGTCTAGAGATGATCATCAGATTCCATGGTGTCCAATTATCAGAAGCACTACATATTTAAGTGTTTTCCTTTTTGTTGATCAATTAATTGTTGTTGTAATATTGCTATTGCAATTAATTAAATTTATTTTTTTAATTAAACCATTTCTTTATGTATCTGCTATAGTCTGGGGTCAGCAGAATATTCTTTTCTCTCCATTAAGTTGGATTTACAAATTTTTGGTTGTTGGATTTACAAATTTTTGGTCAAGCAAAAATGTATCTGGACACCTTTTTGTATGAGATTTTTAGAGTCTTCTTGTTGTATTCATGCAGAAAGCCAGAAAGGGACTTTATATATTTGTGTGGATGTGGTCGTTTGACTTTAATCGAATAACGTGTAGCTTTCCTTGGTGTGGAAAAATGATAATTAAATTAAATATTAAGGACTAAAGTGCAATACAAAAATTTAATTCAAGTTTTTGGTACATGTGCAAAAGCTTTGCTCATCACGTCTAAGAACTGGCCATTAATTTCTTTTTCATCCTCAACAATTTTATTTTAGCAATTCGGCCTCTTTAATTTAACATTATTGTGACATTGTGAACGTAAATAATATGCTACGGTAGGATGATAGTACTTGATTGTCTTGGGATAATCAAATAATTTTTGACTATGAAATCTTCTTGTGGAAAAAAGTTTATTCTTTGCGATTAGAGTAAGATAAAAGGTCAACATTTTTGAAAAGTGAAAGGCATAATAATGGTAGGAGGATATGACAAGAACATTCTAACTAATTTGCTTGGATTTCCCACAATGACAAGATCTTTCTTTTTCACTAACATACCCTTTTAAATCAATAAATATGCCTTAAGCACTACTAATTTATCAAATTTGTCCTCTATTTAGTATTATAATGACTGAATAATGACCTTGGTTAATTTTCACCACATCCCCAACTTGGTAGTCTACTGCCTATGCTGCTTGGGAAAAAAAAATTCAAGTACAAGTTTGAGTGACTAACTTTTCTTAGTATCATTTATGTTCTTATCTAAGAAGAGAAGCATTGGTAATTACTACGGAAATCTTGATGTTGAGGTGATGGCTCCGTTTGGATGATGTCGGAAATAAATAAAATCTCGAAGTCGGGAATAAATAATTTGGCATAAGCGACAGTTATTCCGTAATATTTCAAGTGTACCTCGAGAAAATTTTTTTAAATGAATAATATATTTGCTTAAAATTTTCCTTTTCTATCAAAAATAAAAAAAAAGAAAATCCTATATTATGTGTGATACGGTTTAATCGACAGAAACAAATTAATGAATAACCTACTTTCTTGATTTTAGAAATTCTCATATTCTGTTTGAGTTTATGGCTTAAAAATATCGTAATTTTTAGAGTCGCTTTTTATAGGTGGACTCAAATAATTAACGTCTTAAAATGATTCTACAATTATTTTCAGGTCGAAAAGATTATATAACATTTCTAGCTCCCAATTTGCAATTTTAAGATCTTTACCACTTTGGTAACGAACCACAATCCTTAATTGAGAGGATCTTTTCAACCGGCCCCACATGTTGAACTAGGCCCCTTACAACGTTGTCGTTTCACGTCACTCAATAGCCGATATTTCCCGAAAAGCCAAAAACAATGTGGAAAAAGAACAAAAATCCCAAAGAAACCTCAGAAAAGAAAAAGATAAGCAGAACAAGAAAGGAAGAAAAAGGAAGAAAGAAGAGGAGAGGCAGAATTCACAGCAATGGCTTCCTTTTTAATCAACAAGCCCTTGACTTCTCTCTGCAATTCCAAGTCTGAATTTTGCCCAGAAAATCCTTTGCCCCAACGGGGTCGTTTTGGGGTCAATTCTGTGAGCTTCAAGAACGTTAATTCCAGTAGTATTTCCAGCAAAAAGTTCTACAAAGAGAAGGCTTCTTTTTCTTCTGTAACCTGCCAAGCAGTTTCCATTGAACAGCAGCCTGTAACAGAGGTTGAAGGGCTTAACATAGCTGAAGATGTCACCCAGGTTGGTTTCCATCATTTCCCCTGGATTTTATCTGTTGAATTTTCATCTGGGCTCCTTTTTTTTTATAAATTTATTTATTTTTATTTGTTCAAAAAAAATGAAAAGAAAAGCATTTTTATGTGTTATAACGGTATGTATACTTTTCCCTGGATTCTTTTGAGTTGAATTTCCATCTGGGCTGTGATGGAAAGATGCAGAAATCATCATTGGTGATCGGATTTTTTGTTCTATTTAGAAAGCTTTATTTTTTGTTTAGTATTATTTGAAAATGGGATGTTTTATCTTATACGCGTCTCTATCATATGCCCCTGGATTGTTCTAGTTGAATGCTCATCTGTAATGTTGTTTTATTCTTCTTACCTTTTACCATTCCATTTAGTTGTCATCTTATCCGTGTCATTCTCCTGTTGTTACAACTGCTAACGAGTTGAAGAATTTTGATAAAATTGGATTTTATTCAGTTTTTAAGACGTAGTAATGTGCTTTCAAGTTCACTTCAAATTGGGTCCAATCTTAGGTTTGCCCTATATTTACACCAATATTGAAAAATTGGATGCCTTGTTGCGTATCTCTCCAAACTTGGTTTCTCATTGGAAAGTTGTTGCGCATTAATTTTCTTTGCTTCCATCTTCAATCGAATGGTAGTTGTTTATTTTTTGTGAAATATGTCTTTAGCAATATCATTTTATGACATTGTTATGATTAGAAGGGTTTGTCTCTCTGTACCTGATATTTTGCTTCACAATCTTACCTCAAGTTTTGGTGGATTGCAGTCTTGGGTGGTTTTTTTTGTCAAAAGCATGCTGCAAGTTGTAGTCTTTATTTGAAATTCATTCAAATTTCAGTTGATTATAATCTGGCTTTCTTTATATTCTCTTACATTTTGTTTAGCAAAATGTCTGATTTTGGAAGTCTTCGGAAGGCACCAAATTGTGAATCTTGGTGGCATTTAGTGATATGAACTTGGAAGGAGTAAATCATTATTTATGTTCTAACTGTTTGTCAATATTAACTAGAAGAACCGTTAATACTGTGGTTACAGTCTTGGTGTTTGGGGTGGGTTGATTATGGCATATAATGATAAATTCGTAGTTGATATCTATTTATACCAAGTGAAAGAAAAATTATCCTCCTTTCCCCTCTTCTGTAGTTTCCTGTTCCTGCTCTTTCTTGCAGGAATCTATGTGATCTTATGGTCAGAATTTGGATAATGTGAAAAATTTGGTGATTTCATCTTTCTTTGAGAACAATGTCATCCCTATTTCCTGCTTTAGTGTTCTTTCCATTGCTTCTAACTCCTGCGTTGCATATCTTACTACAGCAGTTGTCAGCTTTTTCTAGTAACTTTAGTATAATTTATGTATCTCTTATCATTAGGAAAAGAAAAAAGAATATTATGAGCAGCCTTAAAGTGTCATCTGATGCCCTATTACTTCTTTTCTTTTGTCTTGCAGCTAATTGGGAAGACACCCATGGTGTACTTGAATAATATTGTAAAGGGCTCTGTAGCACACATAGCCGCAAAGCTTGAAATTATGGAGCCATGTTGTAGTGTCAAGGATAGGTAAGTGGACTTGTGGTCAAACAATCAGAAATAATGTGTTTCAGGAGTTTGCCTTGTTTTTCCAAATTAGGCCTCCCTATATTGCAGGTTCCTCGCCAGTATTAATAGCTTCTGTCTTGCAATCCTTGACCACAATTTAATCTGTAATTACAAATTATTACACCTTGGCATTAGAATCATTCCATGATGGGCCTGTTATCAGAGTCATTTAAAAAATGTTTTAGCAACATCATTTACCGTCAAGGTAAGTTTCCATTTATATGGCTATGCAAATATGTAATATTAGAAGATTTCAGCAATCACTCCTTGCATCCAACTGCCAAGTAGTAAGCTAACTAATAAATCTAATTATGTACTAGTTTCTTTCTGGAAACTGAGGAAAATGTAGTGGATAATTCTGAACTAATAACCCAGTTAACCTGAAATGCTGTTATACAGGACAAAGTGTTATACATCTTCTTTCAACCTAAGTGGAACATGTAGTGGATAAATCTGAACTTGGTAACCCAGTTATCCTGAAATACTGTTATACAAGACAAAGCGTTGTTCATCTTCTTTTGACCTAAAGTAACTCTGATATTGATATTGAACTATGATTCATGGTGGTCATTCTAAAACAGCAGCAATTTGGTTCTTACAGGAAGATGCCCTCTAATAGGACTTCTCTGATTAGTAGGAAATTCCAGAGATTATCTGTTCCAATGATCTACATTCTGTCTAAATTCCATTAGATAACTTATATATTCTCTTAGCTACTGTCAGTTAAAATAGCAGGGAACAGGATGGAGATTCCAGATAAGTTCTATGTAATTTCTGGTAATACTTGCGGGTTCATAAGGAAACTAATGATACCTTGAGGATTTAGGCAACTCTAGTGGATAGAAGAAATGCTGGACCACTAAGCATGTTGACCTATTTGACTTTTAAGACTAGCATAGAAAATTTTAAGTTGTTCTTAATTAGCTGGATGAACAACGTCTTGGTGCTCCTAGAAACATTTGCTGAGATTAAAATTTCATTGTTTGCAATTTTATCTTAGTTTACAAACTGAATGAATGATAAAGTATGTGGAAAATGTTGCTTTAAACATTATTGAGGATATCCCATTTAACTGGAAAAAAGATGTGTAAGATGATTTTGTTTTTCCTGATAGACTTCTCTTGTTTTCAGGATAGGGTACAGCATGATAGCTGATGCAGAGCAGAAGGGTGTTATTACGCCGGGGAAGGTGAGATAACATTAAAATCCATCTTTCTGATGGACTACGTGTTAGATGTGTATTTTGACTCTTTTGAAACAAGAATGAATATAGTTGACTTTTTGTAGCTCGGGCTAGGACTGGTGTAGTCTTTTTTTTCTTTTTCATGGTGATGGATTTGAAAATTATGGAATTTTTGAAGCACGTTAGTCACTCACAGCAGTTGTAGGATCTCTACATCTTGTTGTTTGCTAGATTCTACACCTTTTAGTACAAGGAGAAAATACTGAACCAGCTATAAAAATTTAGATGCCACTGAATCTTTTGTTACATGAAAAGTTGGTATGTGTTTTTCTCTTTTTTTTCTTTGGGAGGTGAAACATTTGAGGAAATTAAGTATTTTTATACCATCATTGAACATTTTTGGCATTTGAAGTTCTTGTTTTACCAATGGCATTTGGTGGTAATATCACACCTTTGTTATAGGGGATGTTTATCATTCTTGTCCTTTCTTATTGCAGAGTATTTTGGTTGAGGCTACAAGTGGAAATACAGGCATTGGCTTGGCATTTATAGCTGCTTCTAGGGGATATAAGCTTATACTGACAATGCCTTCATCTATGAGTCTTGAAAGGAGGGTTCTACTGAGAGCATTTGGAGCTGAGCTTATCTTAACTGATCCTGCTAAAGGCATGAAAGGAGCTGTTGAAAAAGCTGAAGAAATTCGGAATAAAACTCCTAATTCCTATATACTTCAACAATTTGATAACCCTGCAAATCCAAAGGTAATTGTCCACAATTCGCTCAGTTGTAGTTCGTTCTATCAGACATGCTTTATCTATTGCTCTCTACGAAGTACGTTATCTCAGTCGGCTATAGCCCTAGTCTTTGGACTTATAATTGAAATTAAAATCCATTTTGTTATAAGGCAGCTTGAAACAGCCACCTTCCCAGTCTTACGAAGTACGTTACCTCAGTCGGCTATAGCCCTAGTCTTTGGACTTATAATTGAAATTAAAATCCATTTTGTTATGAGGCACCTTGAAACAGCCACCTTCCCATTCTTAAAGAAAACAAAAGATATAATGTGTTGCAGACACGTGCAGCTGGATAGTATCAGAGGGGTCTTCTTTTGTGTGTTTTGAGGCCATCATATTTCTGATAAAAGTTTGATTATGCGTCTTATCTTCTGCAGATACACTATGATACAACTGGCCCAGAAATTTGGGAAGATACAAGAGGCAAGGTAGATATACTTGTTGCAGGGATTGGTACTGGTGGAACGATCTCCGGTGCTGGTCGGTATCTGAAAGAAAGAAATCCTGGCATTAAGGTAGGCATCTATTCATTTATTCTTTAGTTCTGGGTAAGTGGGTATATTTTAGAAAGTTTGCCTTTTCATCATACACATCCACCTCAGTTAAATCCCCTTTCTTTTTATCATTTAAGTCACCTATTTAATTTATAAAAGCTGTAGCAATTCTCCAAAAATTTTCAAAGTACGCATCTCAGTTTCACGGAATGTTGACCAATATTTTCCTCACAATAGATTTTCTCTCTCTCATTCTCTGTTCTTTTTTTTATTTATTTTTATGTGGAAGTCAGGTTATTGGAGTAGAACCCTTAGAAAGCAACATACTCTCTGGTGGCAAACCTGGTAAGCTAGATGCTAACATCGTATGCTCCTTTTTATTTGAGATTTAATTCTTGTATTTGTTCTAGTGGCTGCAATTTGAAAGTGCAGGCCCTCACAAAATTCAAGGCATTGGAGCAGGTTTTATCCCAAGAAATTTAGATGAAGAAGTGATGGATGAAGTTATTGCGGTATAACCCCAGATTTCTCATAATGCTTTACTCATCTTCTAGATTTCTCATAATGGCTTACCAGAATGTTACTTTTATTTTGTTTAATCTGTATTAGACCTTTTGTTGATTAGTTAATGTTGAAATCTATCTCAAAGGAGGATTGATCTCCATTGCAAAATATCGACTATCAGAGTATCCGAGTGTGAGTGATTTAGATTCTATTAGAAAAGTTTGGAAAGGTCTGCTAATGAGTTTAGCTTCATGGAGGATGAAACCCAACAATTAGGGCAACAGGATGATAGCACATGATTTTCAAACTTTTCCATGTACCTGTGTAACATGGCTCTTACTAGCTAAATTTCTGCCATGTAGAAAAAAGTGAAAATACTGCTTTTGTCCTTTTCTTTTTTGGTTACAATGGAAGCATTTATCTGGTGAAAAGGAAATTTGGGACGGGCAAGTCTATGTGGTTTTTTCAGCTAAGAACTAATTGCTTTCAGATTTATGTGTGAGCACTTAAACAATGGGATAATGCAAAACTGATTTATAGAGCTTTGCAAGTTGAAACTCTTGATGTTTGATACCATGTTCTATTCAATACAAGACGGCCTACCAGTCTTTAACTGTTTAGTCTAGTTGATATTTGGATTTCTTCCTGAAACTTATTTTCATTTTCAATTCGTAATTTTCCAATCTTTATTGGAGTTTCAGAAGGTAATAGCTGAAAAAGAGGATAACAAAATTATTTCCGCTCCCAGATTTGGATGCAATACTTTTTATTATGCATAAGTTGCCCTTGGATGGGCTTTCTTCTGAAAGCTTTTATTGGGGAATTGATGCTGGCTCTTTCCGATTTTAATCTCATAGTTTCCTTTTTGTGATGTCCAAACTTGAGGCACATTTGAAAAAAGTCAGAAGATATTGTTTTAGAAAATTGAAAATGTTATAGAAAAGCTAGAGTAGACCCTGCAAGTGATATCATTTGACAAAAGTGTAGTGCGTGCATAACCAATTTGGTACCAGCTCTGGTGTTTGTGTTTAACTGCACTTAGTCTGGAGTGTTTCTTCCATTACCTGGAAAGTAGGGGCACATTCTGTTATTTGCACAAAAAGACTGGAGACATTTAAGGTGCACATTTGCAAAATTTAACCACATCATCAACACAAGGGTGAATGTGAAACAAAATGAACTTCCAAAACCCTCCCTTCAAAGCGCGTTTAAAGTTTTAAAACAGTGTTGTATGTCTAATTGTGGAATTGATGGAGGATATTTCTTTGGAGATTATGTTATGCACTTGGCTTTGCAGTTAACTGTGGCAACTGTATTCATGAAATTATGGTGTGACCATTTTGCTTATTCCCTTGTTCTATTGGTAATGTTTCCTGTTTAAGGGCTTGAGTTCATCTCCCATCAAACGATAATATGTGCTGGACTCTTATTTTTAGGTTCATTGTTTGTGAAATATCTTGTTTTCCATTTTTGTGGTCTCCTAAGTCTCTTTATACTGATGAGTGTAGCTTTTTCTGCCATCCATGACTTTTTTATGCTAGTGAACCACCATTCTCTTTTATCACGTACTTTTTCTCTTGCACTTTGATACGTAGTTCATCTGGTTTGACCATCTTCTTCATGGTTCCATATTTTTATTTGGTTCCTTATTGCTATTCACTTTATTGTTTCCACCAGATAGATAGTGCTGAAGCCATTGAAACAGCAAAGCAAGTAGCTCTTCAAGAAGGCTTGTTGGTAAGTGAATTTGAACTAGATTTATGAACATTTCTCATAAATTTTAGATGCAGAAAAATGTTTAATTTTACTTGTGACTTCATGATGAAGTTAAAGATGAATAATGAAATTAAAAAAAAGCTAGCCAACCTGCTCAACTGCCCAATGATGTGCCTTGTGTCCTAGAACTAGGTTTGCTACTAGCTGGTTCAATTCCTTTTGGCTAGCCTTTTCCTTCCCCTCGATCAATGTCTAAAAGAAATTAAATTAACAAAGCTAGGCAACCTGCTTTAACTGCCCATGCAATGAACTTGTGCAGCATCTTGGCTATCCAAATTTGATGCAGAACCATTGATATTCAGATGATGTTAGGAGTGAACTTCAGATGAATATTTAGCCAAAGAAGAAACTTATCTTTTTGCTTTTACTTTACTCAAAGTACTTGATGCCTATCTATGTTGTATTTTCTACATTACTTTTTAGTGATTTGTTCTCCCTTTTTGACATAGCTAACTGATCATTTTTCCTGTAACATGCCTGTATCCTGGTCTCTCACTTGTTCAAGTATTTGCATCATTGTTATTCTGAATATTCTCCTTCCACCAGGTTGGTATTTCTTCTGGGGCAGCAACTGCTGCTGCCCTCCAAGTTGGGAAGAGACCTGAGAATGAGGGAAAGCTTATTGCGGTATGTTTTACTGTAGCTGGCGTTTTGTTGATATCTGATTGGAATCTTGATAAATGCAGAGTCTGAAACATTCTATTAGACATTCAAGTAGCCTGTCTGGTGAAGCTTGTCTTTATTGGTAATTATCAAAAATAAATTCTCAATCACAGTGTGGGACATTGGTTATATGGGTTCATCCAATAGTTATAGCTAAAGTGAACTCGTTCAGATTTATAAAAGAAAAAGATAACAACATTAGATTTGAATCCATCACTAGGTGAACAATGGATCTATTTTAGAGTCATCATGCTAAATCTGTAGATGGCTAATGGCTAAGTTACATTGGTGACAGAACTAAGTCTTCACTTCTGATCTCAACAAGCATTCTCTACTATTACTACTTCGTTAATATAATTATATGTTCTGGTATTGGCATCCAATTGGCTTTGTAGATTGATAGAAACTATATGCGTACTTATTTAGTTCTAGCTGACCTGGCCATGTTCCATGGTTGAAATTAGATGAACCATGGCTAGGGTAACCTCTGCTGCAGCCTCCAGTCTTAAATTGGCCGATTCACCCTCCTCATAAATGCCTGTGGAGTTGATAGATTATGTGATTAACATGGGAAACCGGTTGAATAATATCTGAACTTCAGCAGTTTGATTTAACTATGTGATGGTTGTATACTTGTAGGTTGTGTTCCCAAGCTTTGGAGAGCGATACTTGTCGACTGCCCTTTTCCAGTCAATTCGGGAAGAGTGTGAGAAGATGCAACCTGAGATGTGAAAGGTCACCTTCTCTCAAGCTGCTTAACTTTTGGTAATAAACAGTGGGTGGAGTTTCCTTTGTACATCTTTGTTTTGTTTTCCAGACTATTGAGCTGGTATGTCCTCTAGATAGATTACCAGTGAATTTTTCGTATCATAATCTTTTGTGAAGACCTAAAATGCTAGTTATGAACGGAGGGTTTTTGCAAAATTTTGGCCTTCTTTTTTATGAAAACGTTTAAGATTCCTTTGGTCCTCAATGCAATGCCCTTTTTACAATCTATGGTATACTAACTTCTATCAACTTTCAAGCTTTTTCCCCCTCTAATTGGTCGTCAATCATAAAATCAGGGGAAAATCTAGAATATTTGACTCTGTAAGTTAAAAAATATGTCGACGGACAGGGAGAATGTTGAAAGGACATTCAATTTGGGATGGAGGGATAATGTATTACTGAATTTAGATTCTGATTTTTTTTCTTTTGTGTTGGAATTTAAGAGGCTGATATTCGAGAATAAAATGCTGTTCTGGGAGTTCATTGATTTTTGAAATGCTGGCAACGAAAATGAGTGCAACTGTACTGATCCCTTGAAGATAATTAGCCATAGTGTTTAGACCAAACAAAGCATAAAGGAACCTCTCCTTTATGCATGGCTACTTGCACAGCATATATGTAAGATTGACCATAATCTTGGAGGTTTTACTTCAAGAATTTTGAAGTGGAGATCACTTGTCTACATTGGGAAGGGGATGAGTTGGATGGCACGGGATTGAAAATGTAAGTGAGAGGTTTTAATTTTGAAACCTCCCACAATCTACATTTTCTTTGTTGCTTCTAATTTCTTCTCAAGAGTTTGGGCTCAAAAGATGGTCTACCGTTAAGAGATCGTTGAAAATGAATTTGTAGGGTTTTTGATTGGTGGAAGATATTTATCAATTGGATCCTAACTTTTTTTTTAAAAATTTTTTCTTCAATCGTACCAAAAAAAAAAAAAAAATTCATCTAGCACTACTATTTGGGTAAATTCTATAATAATTAGAACAGCAAAATATAGCAAATTGGACTTTCGGACACAACATAGGGCTCATGTCCATTAACTATAATTGCTTGGTATGCCCTCCTCCATTAGTGCAACCGAAAGAAAAGTGGCTTTGTTTTTTTTTTTTTTTTTTGTCGAAACGTTAGCTTTATAGATATAACTGATAATTACAGTATTTGGACAAAGGTCCAAGCAAAAGGACATAAGTCCCACAGAAACATTGGTGCCTAACACTTAAAATTGGGATTCACCCATTCTTTATCTACAAAGATGTTTAGAGCATACATGCTCAACTTGATACTTCCCACAAACCCTGAATTAACAAAAGAGAAGAACATGTTTGAAACAGATTACTTATGTACTGGATATCATCTATTAGAGTAGCCATCAGATGGTTGCTGGTCCTAGTGTTTTTTATGCACTCTACCAACTCCCTATTTTCCAGCTCCACTTTAATGTTCCTCCATCCTTGGCTGATCGCGTTCAGTAGTGCAAGTCTCACCGCACCAGCTTGGTCTTGCATTGGTGGCTTTGAAGGTAGGATAATTATGAAACTGCTGAGAAACAGTACTAGGCCAACTTTATGCCATCACAAAAAGCCGTCTAATACGAGAAATACGCCATGCATTCTTTATCATTTCCCCTTTCTCCCATCAAAGAAGAGAAGTCGAACAGAGAACGCATCTTGTGAAAAGCTAAAGAAGTCACCAAGTTCTATGGAGATCAATGCAATTTTTCTACTCTTTGTACCTATCGTTCATGTAATGTGGACATTTGTTCTCACATTTGTCTCAATCCAACGTTGCATGAGGAATATATGTGCTTAGAGATTTGTCCCACGTTGTATAGTAATTCAAAAGTCAAGATTGGAATGATAAAAGAACTATTTAGCTTAGTATTTTGTACTAATGAGCCTAAAGGTCAGTACTGTGCAGGTAATATTCCACTATGTATGAGACGTGTTCTGCTGAAAGTCACAAAGCTAGCTGTTAAACTAATTATTTTGTACACTTCTTTTGTTTCTTTAGAACAATCAATATTATATATTTATGTTCTAGACTTGAAGAAGTTTTTAACATCATAGAGGACTAGGGTTGTTTGAAATATATAGTTTATGTATGTGGTTTCTTTTTGAATTCAACCCCTGTATATAGCTACTTATAAACTAGCTCAACTAATGAAAACACGAAGAATAGAATAAGGTAAATGATGTGAGCAATTCTGATAGTATTTCTAACGCTCCATTTCATCTTTTACTTTTAAAGGGCGGATGGAACGTTACAAGCCTTTTTGGTGTGCTAGTATATTCTCTGCCTAAAATAACTACAAAAACGTGAAATTAATGGGGTACTAGAAAGAGGAAGAGAAAGAGAAAATTAAGTTATTATGGGGGTACTTGTTGCCACATGTCATTTTCCGAAATAGATATATAATCCAATTGATCAAGATGAATTCAAAAAATAAATTGTTATATATTTTAAGTGCAATTAGAGAAAACTGTGAAATCAATTTTCAACCCATGAACTTGCTAAACAAGTCATATTGATGTAACGATGCACTAAAAAGGTTGTCACAATTAGGTACTATTTTTTAGGTCTACTTTAGGTTACATGCTGTTAATTAATCAGAGATGAGAGGCTTTTCGGACTCCAGTTGTTTTAAACTATTGACAATGAGGGATGCTTTTTCCTTTTCTTCTTGGAATCTTTACCTTTTAATTAGGACTTAGGTTAAAACTGTGAAAATTTTTGAACCCACATAATTTAAACAAATAAATAATTCAAGGCACCAGAAATTTTGTGGAAAAAAATAGAAAAGGTCAAAGCAACAAATAAAATAGATGCAAACAAATATACTTTTTATTTAGCCAAAACCTCACCTCTCAATATAAAACTAGCAAGTTAGGCAGCAGAAGTGTTACTGCAACTTTCAACCCACCTTGGACTAAATCCAACTATGACAAAACCAAATACTAATTAACTAAGTCCAAGGTTATGATCACATGGCAAGCCACCTATTCCTAGCACTAATTTTTTCCACATAAATAAGTAAAATATTGAAGATTACTTTAAAGAATATTCCAACAATTAGTATTATGCAGTTAATAAATTAGTGTACATTGCCGATTAAAAATAAAAAGAAATTAGTATACATTCCAAAAAAATTGGTACGTGAATACAATATTTTCAATAGTTTAAACAATTTGATGCTTCAAAAGTATTAGCATGTGAACACCATATTTTAATTCAATTGTTTAAACAATTTGATGCATGCATAACAGGCACCCTAACCTAGGTCTTATAAGATAGTTTCCAGTCAATACGTTTCATAATAAACATTAATCGAACTGCAATAGTTTGGCACTTGTGTGAATTTTTTGACTTTATTATTATACCTATGAAGTTGAGGCTCTTTTTATACATGCCAAAATCGTTGGCTCATTTCATGGCTCTGACTATTTTTACCATTGAGCATTATCTGAAATCTTAACCATTTCTAGCCCTATATCATTCTCATTTTTGATGTTTTTCTCTTTTTGGTTGCAGCTTTATTTTGGTCAGATTAACAATGTTTTTATTTTCCCCAAAAAATTTGTTCGGATATCTCACTAGATTTTTGTTAATCTAGGTATTCTTTTTTTTTTTTTTGCTGACGGAGTGGGTGTCTGGGTCAATCCTTACGGGGCCTGACTAATCCCACTCCGGCCTGGGAGGAGAGGCCCCATCCCCCCCCAACACGTTAATCACGGGACTCGAACACCTTAAGGAAGCTACTGTGACCAAACGAGCTACCCTGTGAAGGGCATTAATCTAGGTATTCTCCTAGTTGGTTTTTCTACTTTTCTCCCTCTATAACTCTTCGTGCCACAATTTTTCAACACACGGGGGGAAATCACGAGCATTACCAACAACATATAGTATTCTAGAATAGTGGAGTCCAAGCATGAAAAGCATCAGCAGTCATTCTTGAGGATATACTAGTATTCTAAATTAAAAAAACCAACATTGGAATGGACTAAGCCATTGATTATGTGCAAGAAACCATGTGCTTAGCCTAACAAATAATTAAAGTACTCTTACCATAGTACTTCTTTATAGTTGTTTTTTTTTTTTACTATCTATGCTCTTTGAACCACCCACTGTTGAATTGTAATTTGGCCCTTATGACATGTTGAGAGTCTAATACCTTTAGGGTATAACATATGTTTCAATTTTAGAGAGTTTTTAAGGCACAAAATTGCCAAGCTAATCAAAACAACATAGAATAATTCGTGGTTGTGGAAGGTTTTTTCTCTTTAGATTAATAAAGTTTGTAACGTTATTATTTTTAGCTTGTGAATATAGTAGTACCACATACGTACTTAGGGTGAGTTTATTTCCAAAATAACCTTCTTTTAGAAAGAATATTCCCAGTGTGATGCTCTTTCACAAATTATTATCTTTTTAATCTCTTTTATGCCACATAAACTTCCCTCTTATATGTTGTGAGACCTCATATCAACAAACCTCCCCTAAGATTTGTGACAATTACGTGTAGCCCCCTTCATCTCTAAAAAAAATTCTGCATACCTTTCTTGAATAGTAGTTTTGGGTTTTGTTTGGCTGATGTTAGGGAAAAAAAATCATATTAATGACTCAAATTTCCCTTAAGGAGTTTTTATATTTAAATCAAATTATTCAATGAATGTATTCTTGTTTTTCTCCTAGTCTTAAATAGTCTTGCCTCAAGCCTAAATCATTTCCTCTATATTCCTTTGGCCAAAGTTACAATTGTATATTTGTGTTTGCAATTGTTTATTAAACTTTGGGCGGAGAAAAAATGAGAACAAATGGAAGGAATGAGAGATGAGTCAATTAAAAAGCATGATTAACACTAGAATTTGTGAGACATAGAGATTTGGATTATGGAAAGGATAATAAAACTTGAATGGGAAAAAAGGGGATTGAAACTGTAGGAAAGAAGTAGAATGGGTGTGATATCGTACTTGGTGATGGACAAGATTCTTGGTGATACGTTTTTCAAGTTCGATAGGCATTTTATTATTTTTCCCCTTTTTCAAAAAATTGTTCCCAGAATTTTTTGTAAAGTTTGGGAAGATTATTATACTCATTTTGTTAGTTCTTAAAAAAGCACAGTAAGTATAATATTTGAATATAGAGGTGACCAATGTGAAATTATTAGAAATCTTGAAAGAGGTTTTGGAATTGTCCTTTGCTGTAATACTATTCACTTTTTTCTTCCTCATGGTTACTGATTTCCACATTCGCGCCCGAAATGCAAACGCAAAAGGCAAAATTCAAGGATGAAAAATAGAAAAATGAAGGCAATAAACATGGGAAAAGACTGTAGATTTGATTGATGCTAAAATATTATAAAATTGTTGTAGCATTTCTTTTTGATTTTCTATAAGTAAAGCTTTTTTCCAAAAAAAAGTTAGCAGGGGAATCATGGGATTTATGAAGAAAAGAGTGGACGGAGGAATCAAAATTCAAGATCTCTAATTCTTGGGAGTAACAGGATAATATTATTTCTAAAAAGCTAACATCGAATCCTATTGGTTTCGATATAAAGGTACATGGATGATTGAAGAGTTCAAAATATAAAATACTTCTTAATTATAATATCTTATCGTTAATTATAAATGTGGAATCATATGTTTGTTGCCTTTTTTTTTTTTTTATTCTTTGGATTTGGTCTGTTGGTGTTTGAATTTTGAGTATGAGGTGAGTAATATTACCACAATGAGAAGGTTTTTCTAGGTGAGGTCTTCCTGCATTTAAAATGAGAGCTTACATGGCATAAAAAAGATTAAAATGGTAGTAATTTACAAAAGAGCCTTACACTGGGAATATTTTTTTCAAAGAAGGTTACTTCGGAAATAAACCAAAAGAAAAGTACAATAGCTGATTTTTGCTTCTCGCTTGGACTGACAGCAACTCATGACGTAGTGGTCTGGTTAGCCTTCCATCAGAATGCCATTTTGGTTGGAAAAGCCGCCGCCGCCGCCACCCCCACCCCCCCCCCCCCCCTCTCACACTTCCCTTGGGAAGGGAATGATTTTTAATCAAGAAAAAAAAGAGTGTGGGATAGGCCTAATTGTACACGATTTTTAGACCCAACTGAACCAAATTATTTATTATTTATATCTGCACTGGAAGTTCGTTTGGAACATATGAACACGACTGAATTTCCTCAACAAGACTTTCATGATTGAATATTCTAAGAAAATAAATTAATCTAATTAATTAGAATTGTGTTCATGAAATTTGCATGAAACATAATACAAGCCATCAAAGATTTAAAAAAACGGTCACATATACTTGACTAATCTTAAAATTGTAAATACAAACAAGATTCTTTTGATAAAGGGTAAATTATACTTTACTCCATGTGATTTAGTATTTTTTACATAACCTCCTATGGTTTC
The DNA here is from genome assembly GCF_003713205.1 of Coffea eugenioides. NCBI lineage: Eukaryota > Viridiplantae > Streptophyta > Magnoliopsida > Gentianales > Rubiaceae > Coffea > Coffea eugenioides. Next base: position 41,125,478 of record NC_040037.1, read on the forward strand.
AAAAGTTATACATAATCCTCTTATGATTTGGATTAAAGTGTCAAGGTGACTGAAATGATTATTCGTAATGGAGTCACCTAAAATATCAAAAATACCCTTATATAAAGTTGAAAATTATTTATTAACCAAGGGAGGTTATGTGTATATTTTGAAAATCATAAAGGGGTTATAAGGTAAAGTATTAAATCATAAGGGGGTTATATGGTAAAACATAAAATTATACGGGGTTAGTGTGTCATGTATTTATAAGGGTAATTTAGATATTTTTAAAGGTTTAATTACAAATGATCATTTTTGCCACTTTGACACTTTAATTCAATCCATCCATGAGGGGGTTATGTAAACCTTTTGAAAATACAGGAGGTTATATAGAAAAATACTCAACCATAGGGAGATAAAGTGTAATTTGCTCTTTGATGTCTTCATCATCTAGAACCTTGTATTATGCTGTTAGAAAATATCTAGACTACACCACCGTCCTAGCTAATGTTGGCTGTGCTGGATGGATCTAAAATAAGGATAAATGCTGGAGATAAACTGAAAGTTGAATTCCAATAGACCAAAAAAGAAAGATGAAGGCACGAATGCACATGGAATTGAATACATATTGCAAAGATTCCTACAGACATGTTCTTTAGTAAGCTGGACCATACTATATATTATATTTGATAGATGACATACCATTTCATAAGAGTATGGTACACTTTATTTCCCTATTGGTGAATAGGCAGCCCAACTTAGTTTTTTTTTTTCATGAGAAAATTGAATGGCAGGTTCTCCATATATTTAATGTTACACCTAAGATGCCAGTCTTTTTTTAACATTTGGTAGTAAGATACACATTATATATCTCTATAAATAGGCCTTGTCTCTGTTGTCTCCTCTGCATGATCAAATTGGAGCTGAGGTTTTCTTGCAATGGCATCAAAGGAGTCATCTGAAGCCCTTCTTTCTCCTCCCTCCATTCCCACAGCAAGGTAATTACTCCTTGTAACAAATATACAAATCTTTAATGCATGATTCTTATGTATATGAAATAAGCTTGGGTCAAATCTCCTGTGTTTGATGGATTTTATGTAAGCTAATTTTGCATGAAATGTGATTGCAGGTGGTGGTCTAAGGATACAGTTGCCATTGTTACCGGAGCGAATAAGGGTATTGGTTTTGCCCTAGTAAAGAAGTTGGCTGAGCTTAGACTAACCGTAGTTCTAACAGCCAGAGATAATGCAAGGGGGCAAGAAGCAGTTGAATCACTCAAAAGACTTGGACATCATGTTCATTTCTTTTGCCTTGATGTATCAGACCCTTCATCCATCAAACAGTTTGCATCTTGGATTAAAGAGAAGTTTGCAGCAGTAGACATTCTGGTGAGCTACTATACTATATATGGGACATACATACATACATCTAATTTATTGTCAAAAGTTTTTTTTTTTTTTTTTTTGCATGCTTAACTCTAAGATAAACCAACGATGTAAAATTTTTTAAAAGCTTGAAACTAAAGGCAAAAATTATATAACTGAGAATATTATTTCTCAGTAATTGATGGTTAAATTCCTAAATTTTCAAAGTTTGTTGGCACTCCTTCTTAACCTTCCATGGTCATACACAAATTTCATCTAACACTAATAATTAAAGAGGTGGAAGCTAGCATATTATTCATTAGATGTAGTCTTTGAATAGTATAACTTAGATAGTAAGGCAATTAGCAATTCCGTGTATTACATAACACGTGTGGTCATATACTTAGTATTTTATACTATACACAGGGATTTGTAGGTTGACTGTACAGTGGATGGATACAAGCAGGAAAATGACCTAAAAGTTTGCATCATTTTCTGTTGTCAACAAATGCACATTTTGTAAGTTTTTGAACCAACGTCAATGTACAATACACAGATGTCCCAATTGCAGCCTGTTTGGGAAATTGAGTTGTCAATTTCAGTAGCAGGCCCCAATTGCAGCCTGTTTGGGAATGATAGTTGGCAGTTCCAAAAGCAGCAAAGCACTCAGACTGTATGCGGCATAAATATATACATACATACACATACACAAATACACACACATGTGAGTGAGCGTCTCCATATACACAACATTGTTGATCAGGCAAATATTAATGGCACTTTATTTTTTTATGATAGTATTTTTTACTATCATTTTTATTCATTAGATTATATAATAAAAGAGACAGTTAGAGTGCTATTATAAAAAAGTAAAGTATGATTAACGTTTTCAAATTGATTAATATATTCTTCAATTTTTCTGATCTTTTGGTACTTCAATTACAACACGATATAAGTATCATAATCAGACCACATAACGGAAAGGAAAAAATTCTGAGAAACAAAGGTCTAATAGTTTTCACGGTTAGGGTCTATAATTAGCCCCAGGATAAACAAAAATTAGGTCTGCTTAACTAGTTTCTCTAGATCCGTAAGTGTTGATTTTATTTTATTTCATTTTTTGATAAAGATAAGTTAATCAAGAAAGGAAAGTTGCAAAAAAAATCCATCTTCTCCTCCTCCTTTTCTTCCTCTTCTTGTTCTTCTTCTTCCTCATTTTTTTTTCACAATCAGACCATAATAGTTCATCTGTATACTTCTTAAGAATAAAACTAAACCAGGAAGATAGATAAGATCATGTTACAAGTCATGCATAAGGAAATTTTAGAAGGTATATAATGTCAGCTAATCCAAATACATAATGCTATTTCCAATTTTTGGGTCAACAGCAGAGAATTGTTATACACTTGTACATATAGTTGTTCAAGTATTCAAGGTCAATATATGAGACTTTTCTTGTGACACATTCATAAGAGTATAAATCTGTCTGAGGTCGTAAAATTGTCCAAAATCAAGTCTAAATTTACATAGAAAGATTAAGATAAAAATTTACTTTCCAGTTGGTTCTTCAAAAAAATTGCCCCACTAAGCCATGGTCTTCGGTAATGGAGTAATATAGGCAATTTTATCTGAAAAAATAATCCAATTTTGGTCGCCCCACAATCCCTTTTGCTACAATCCTTCCAAAATTCTAAGAAATATAAGTTGATTGTTAGTTATAAGTACTAGTTTATACTGACAATGAGTTGATTTTTTTTTTTTTTTGTGTTCCTCTAGGTAAATAATGCAGCTGTATCCTTCAATGATATTCATGAAAACTCAGTTGAACACGCAGAGACAGTGATGAGAACCAATTTTTATGGGCCAAAACTGCTGACTGAGGCTCTCTTGCCCATGTTTCGTTCCTCGGCTTCTTTTGGTCGAATTATAAACATTAGCTCAAGACTTGGACTATTAAATGTAAGTCTACAATATATTTTTCTTCTCACTTCCAAAGAACTGCTTAAAATATCCAATATTTTTTTTTATTTTCAAGTACTCCATCATGTGTAAAAGTTTTTTGCCAAACACAAAAGTATCAAATATTATTTGATATTTTAGCATCACACACAAGCTAGATTTGATATTTCTTTTTCATTTTCTAGACTATTTTGATATTCTTTTGGATGAATAGGGTTGTTTGAGGGTAATTTGTTCGTAATTAACTAATTCTATATCAACCCTTTTTCATGCAGAAGCTAAAAAACCCTAAATTACGCGACATACTTATGGATGGAGAAAAATTATCTGAGAATCAAATTCAAGAAATGGTTGAATTATTTCTTCAAAATGTGAAGAATGGGACATGGCAAAACCAAGGATGGCCAGAATTATGGACAGATTACGCAGTATCAAAACTTGCTCTAAATGCATATTCAGTAGTATTAGCAAAGCGTCTCAAAGGCCATGGCATAAGCGTTAATTGTTATTGTCCTGGTTTTACTCGAACTTCCATGACTGGAGGAAAGGGAAAATATACAGCAGATGATGTTGCAGAAGTTGCAGCAAAATTGGTTTTGCTCCCACCTCAAGTCCTACCAACGGGGAAATTTTACACAGTCAGTAATTCTGGTGGTATTTATTCCAGGCTGTAGAATATATATGTATGCATGACTTTTTCTTTTTCTTTTACTATAAGCAATATCAAGAAAACTCATTCAAATCCTACGAGTATCACAGTCTAATAGAATAGCTTGTAATTAATCAGTATGTGCACATTTGATCCTAATTACTTATCAGGTTAGAATAAATTAGTGTACAATGTATTCAGGTATTTTGTTCTACAATTATAAGACTGAAGATATTATCTAGTCCTTTACACACATATATGTATGTATGTATATACGCATGTATGTATGTTGTAACCTATCTAATTTCTTGTAAATTTGCTCATCCTTTTCTGTATATGCCAGTTTATGATGTGCAATAGTAACCTTGAGGACCATTATACACAAGAAATGGGATAGGGTTTCCAATCTAGCTGGATTAATCAACAGTGCGGAAATGCCTCAGCATAAGCAAAAAGGAAAAAAAGATGTTAGTCAGCCCAAGCATACTAATCCATCCCTTTTTGAGGTGACAAATTGGCATATATATTCTAGATACTTAACTCAGGTGCTTACATTAAGCTGAAATACACTTCAACATGGAAGCCACTATATCATCTATCTATATCCATCTTTCTTTATCTGAACTCCTTTTAGAAGCATTATAAGCTTTGGCCAATTTTGGTGCAACAATTTCTGTGATAGTAATTCATAACTTAGGCTATGAAATGTTCAATATTAAAAATTTATGGTGCAAAGTGAGCTTATTAAAAAGGTTTGGGGTGTAAAATGAAGTTTTTTTTTGTGTGCTTTTATTTTTGATCGATTAGTAAACAAAAAGAAGCTGGTTTTCTAATCAGTAGTGATTAACAATGATTTTCTCTTAATCGATTAAGAGCACGGGAGAAAACAAAAAAAAAATGCACGTTGGGTCTTTGAAACATTTCAGATCATTTTAATAATAAAAAGTTTGGTTTGTTCTACCGAGAAGGTCTACGGTTGAGATCGTGCTGAGCAGGCCTATGTCACGCTTGACCGATCGACGGGGCGGGAATGGGGCACTATTTGCGCCTACATTACGAAGGATGATAAAAACCCTTAGTTTGGGGAGAATATACCGTATATCAAATACTCATGGTAGTTCAGGAAGCATGGCGCCGTAAAGCATAATGCATTCTTCCTCAATATCAAGCTCAGCAACTACAGTGATAATGGTTCCGTTCATGGGATACTTTCAACTGATATGATATGAGGATACCACAACCAAGTTGGGATCCAAGGTGTGCTAGCAATACTTGGGAAGTCAGGTTATAAAGCGACTAGTCTTTCTTATTTGAAGGCAAGCAAGAGAACAAAAGGGTTTTAGGCAACTCAGTCTACCCGTGAGTTTTCTAGATATACTGGGATCCTTGTTGAGCTCCCCCTTTCGGCAGAGATTCACGAAGAAGTCTTGCGCTATTTTTTTTTTTTTGTCACAATGATAATAGTTTTATAACCTATTCTAACCTAACCTAGGAGGAGAGGGAGCCGACAACATTTCGTTGGAGGAAACCACTTAAAAATGACAATTACAATTAAGTGACAAATATATTATGAAAGATAAAGGTTGAACCTTGATTTCCCACTTCCACCTAGACTTTAAAGTGTCTTGGTGATACCAACACTCAAGAGGCTGTTGGCAAGTCTTGCGCTATTTACCTCGGAGAAAGCAGTCAAGCTGCATGCACTCAACAACAACAAGAGGCCATTCACTGAACACCACGCCAATCCCGATTCAAGTACAAGTCTCCTTCGACGTGAACAGACGCTTTCTTATCTTACTACAATATTTCGAGTTACCTCTTGACCTCATTTGAGGATTGTACCACGAGGGCCGAAAGACGATTAATCAAAGTTTATGATGGGCTAGAGTCATAGGTTTGGCTCACGAATGATTGATTGAATGAGGATGGCTTGGGGAGGCATCCAAATGGACAAGTGAAGAAAAAGAAGGGTTCCCAACCCTTCCGATTGAAGCGATTTGCTACGGGGGGATATTCCCTGGTCAAAGGCATTAAGACATGCCGATTTTTTGAATACCGTAGAATAGGAGTAGGACAAGGATACCAAACCTTTTGATCGGTATTAGCCTTCTCTTAAGAAATTTTGAATTTGACGAAGGGGTGAAACTGCTTTAAATCGGCCCCAAAGCAAGCTTTCGCCTCAGCGCACACTCTTATCGCTGGGAGAAAAACGAAGATAATACAAGTAGCTGCTAAAAGAAAGGGGTCGGCTCCATACTAGTATAACATGGGTGCTTTTCTTCAAGTCCCAGGGCTTCCAAGCAGCCTTGTTGGAGATTGAATTTGAAGAAATAAGCTCCATACCAGGAGGCGAGACTAGTAGAGTGAAGCCCTCGCTCGCACCCAGCAAAACTAGGAATTCGAAACCTGTTCAGTAAGGGGCGAAGCTATTGATTAGCATACAAAAGAAAAAATGATATGAACCACATACATCTGCAAGACATCCCCCATGCTCTTAATCGAACTACTAGGGGTGAAACTAGGAGGCCAACTATTTAGATTCTAATCTTAGTAAAGGTAAGAAGGAATGTATTGAGCTGCTCGAAAGCCGTTGCACTAACGTGTCAGGAACGTTCAACTGATTGACTGTGGCTGGTCAATTATACTTTGGGCGCTCAAAACAGCTGTATATCTGATTTGCCGTAATGCTAAAACTATGGCGAATGCATCCATCTAAATCCAATGGACCAGACCTTGTTCATGCTGCAGAACGAAGAAACTACTTCGGGCAAGTATGCAAGAAGAGCAACCTGAAGTGAGCTACTAGAGTACCTAGGAATTTCTACTTTGGGGGCGAGCTTATTTAATTAATGTGGTCATGTAATAGAATTCAACGGGAAGATCTCAAGGTAAATTTATAAGATCTTCCTTGCATGGAGCTATTTATTCACCTCACTTTCCATTCAATTTCCCGCAAATTACACACTGCCATTACATGAAATGCACCAAAACCAAAGCAAGCCACTCCTGAAAGGAATAAATGACTTCCAAATATCTTAGGCAAATCCAAAGAAGGTTTTCCTATACGTTCATCGCTTGGGGAGGCTTCCGGTCGAAGCGATAACCACGTTGTGTTGTTACTCTTCAGAGGAAGGTACAAGCTAAGCTTGCTTAGCAATCCCGCTTTGAACAGAACTTCGATAGGCGAGAGGTGTAATTACTGCGAGATGTGAAGCGATCGTACTAAACGAAACGACTTTCCTCGCCCTAAGGCAGGAATATGATAAAAGCTCAGTCCAGCGCACGAATCTGGGAATTGCTCAATAGCGGGAAAGGGATATTTTAGTATACATCAATGGGCCCGATCAGCCTAAGCTCAACTCGTTCAGCCCGAGAAAAAATCCCATGAGCCCGACCTTTGAGTGAGCAAGTTTGAGTTTGAACTTAAAAATTAGACCCGAGTTAAATATCAGTCGAGTTCGGATCTCATTAGGCTCAAACCCGATATAAGCCCAACCCTTAAATTACCTATATATATATAATGAAATATATATATATAATATTTATATTTTGATATTATATATAATTATGTATCCAAATATATTATTATTAAATACTAAATATATACAAATTACAAATTACAAAATACATTTGAAGACTTCTCTACTACCTTTCTTGAGAGTCAATATTGGTAATGCATAACTGAAATTTTAACTTTTCTTATTGGTCGAGTAAATTTTTATATTAGCATAATATTGGTTGATTTCTTTTTGATCTAGAAACACAAATCATCAAGCATGTTTGGATTCAAGTCACAAAGCTATGAAGATATTCCATCCTTTAAAGATGTATTGGCTTATGACCACGTGTTTTATTACTATTTTTCATGTACTTTGAACGAATTAGATATACATATTGTTAAAAAATTCTTGATTTATATACTTTTTAAGAACTATTATATAATATCCCAATTAGAAGCCATTACAAGTCCGTAGTGTCGGTGGTTAGTCATGGAATCCACGTAAGCAATTGTATAGATAGTGATCGACATATAGTAGTGACCGCCATATAGTAGTGACCGATAATTGCTTTGTATAAATAAGGGAATTAGAGAAAGGCCTGATAGTTGATTCTTGATGTAACTACTTCTTATCCTCTCAATAAAAATTCTCTCTCTTCTCACCCAATTTCTTCTTCTTTCCCTTTTCTCTTTCTTCAACCCTTCACCGAGTCATTACAAGGTGGTATCAGAGCTACCTTTCCTCGGCCTGATCTGAGGTAGGTAGTTCCACCACGGCGGAAGAAACCAGATTGAAAGGTCTAGAGGAACAGCTCAAAAGGCAGGACATCAGAACCCAAGGAATAATGGACAGCTGGACAGCAGCAGAAAAGCAATTGAGGGACGTGATGGCGGCTGATCGTCAACATTTGGAAGATAAAATCGAATCTTCCAACAATGAATTGAAGAACTTAATTGCAGCTCTATCCAATCAATTTGGACCTGCGATGAGGACGGTTCATGGTGATAGAGGAATTTTGCTGACACCTACAGGGCATTCGGACAGGCAAAATCACTTGGGGCGTACCGAAGAAAATTCCGGAGGAAATAGGCAGTTCTTGCAATTGGCCGTTCCAAGGATGGAATTCCCAGTCTTTGATGGAGGAAACTCGAGGGAACGGATCCAAAAAAGTCAAAAATATTTTCATACATTCCATATTCCTGACTCTCAGAAGATGGATATGGTGGAGATATTCTTGGAAGGAAAAACAGATATTTGGTATCAAGGGTTCAAAATAAGCAGGGGAGTGGTCAATTGGGAAAATTTTACTGTAGAACTCATTAAAAGGTTTGGGAATGTGAAGCAATGGGATCCTGTGGAAGAGTTTAGCAAGCTGTAACAAACTTCCACCGTCCAAGCATATCAGGAGAAGTTTGAGGAATTGATGGCTGAAGTGGCAATTGTGGCACCATCCCTTCCAGAATCTTTTTACATTTCCTATTTTCTTAGTGGGTTGAACGATGAGATTAGGTCGATAGTGAAGATGCATGACATAGGCTCTTTGAGTGAAGTCTTTAAAAAAGCTAAACTCCAAGAATCTGCCAATGAGGCTTACGCCAAGAAATATAGGCCCAGTAGCAAAATTGCTACTTTCCCATCAACGAGCAGTGGGGGAGGGAATTTCAAGGGCGGTGGAGCCTCTACTCTATCGGGTGACCCAAACAGGAAATTGGAACCATTTACTTTTTAAAAAATCACACCAGCAGAAATTCAACATAGGAGGGCAAAAGGGTTATGTTTCAGATATGGCGAGAAGTGCACTCCTAATCATAAATGTGGGAATAAGGAGGTGCATATGCTAGTTGTGGATGAGGTTGTGGAGGATTCACCAGGTGCAGTAGAAGAGGAAATGATTGAGGAAGAGATTGAATACCAAGGAAGGAAAATTGAAAATCATGTCGAACTCACCCTACACTCCATTTCTGGAATTATGGTGCAGAACACCATCAAGGTGCGAGGAGACTGGTTGGGGAGTAAGGTTACAATCCTGGTAGATGGGGGCAGCTCCCATAGTTTTATTAAGGCTTCAGTAGCCTTTCAACACCCTGAGTTGATCAAGAAAATTAAGCCTTTTAGGATGAAGGTAGCTAATGAAGATAGTTTATTGTGTAATAATCAGATACCACAATTGCAATGGGAAATGCAGGGCCATAAATTCTCACATGATTTCCACATACTGGATATAGAGCCTTATGATATGATCATTGGGGTTGATTGGATGACAGCATACAACCCTCTTACTTTTGATTTCAAGAAATTACAATTAGTCTTTGACAAGGAACAGGAGTTGGTCATCCTGCAAGGAGATTCATAAACGGCTGATGTGAAATTGCATAAGAGGAACAAAGCATCCAGGATCCATAACAGGCATATGAGGCAACTCCTTGAGCCACGTACCTTCCTACTGAGTACTGGCAGTGAGGCAGCTGACAATTATCAGGTAATTCCTGAGGCCATTACTACTCTCTTGACTCAATTTGATGATGTGTTTGAAGAACCCCACTCCTTACCTCCCTCCAGAGAATTTGATCATCAGATCACACTAATCCCTGATTCTAAACCCTTTAAACTAGCCCCCTATGGATATCCCCACATGCAAAAATCTGAGATAGAAAAACAAACAACCTCCATGTTAGAATCTGGGATTATTAGAGCCAGCCACAGCCCTTACGCTTCCCCAGTGCTATTAGTTCGGAAAAAAGATGGCACTTGGAAATTATGTATTGACTATAGACAGCTCAACAACATTACAGTGAAAGACAAGTTTCCTATACCTATTATAGATGACCTCTTGAATGAATTGTTTGGAGCCAAATTTTTTACAAAAATTGATCTTCGCGCCGGATATCAGCAAATACGAATGAAACTAGAAGACATTCCTAAAATCGCTTTTCGTACTCACCAAGGGCATTATGAATTCTTGGTAATGCCCTTTGGGCTTACCAATGCTCCAGCCACCTTTCAAGCCTTCATGAACTCCATTTTTGCTCCCTATCTCAGAAAATTCATATTAGTCTTTTTTGACGACATACTCGTATATAGTCCTGATCTCCAGTCCCACCTTGAACACCTTAGAACAGCCTTAGAAATCTTAAGAACCCATCAACTTGATGCTAAATTCTGCAAATGCTCATTCGGTTGTATTCAAGTAGAGTATCTTGGCCACATAGTTACTGCTGATGGTGTCATAGCTGACTCTGCCAAAACTCAATGTATGAGAGAATGGCCCATACCACAAGACATCAAAGCATTGAGGGGATTTCTCGGCTTGATGGGGTATTATCGAAGGTTTGTTAGAGGGTATGGTGAAATTGCAAAACCTCTAACGGATCTCCTAAAGAAGGACGGCTTTTGCTGGAATGATGAGGCAGCAGTAGCATTTGAAAAGCTGAAACTGGCCATGTGCTCTGTTCTAGTACTGGCTCTACCTGATTTCTCCAAACCTTTTGTGTTAGAGACAGATGCTAGCACTAAAGCCATAGGGGCAGTCCTCCTGCAACAGGGGAGGCCCATTTCATTCCTGAGCCAGGTGTTGGGACCGAAGAACCAGGGGCTTTCTATATATGAGAAGGAGCTATTATCTTTAATCACTGCAGTGACAAAATGGAGGCATTATTTGCTGGGGTCTCATTTTGTTATCAAAACCGACCATGAGAGCCTCAAATACCTGTTGGAACAGGAGATTTCCACCCCTTTGCAGCAAAAATGGCTCACCAAGCTATTAGGAATGGATTATGAGATACAGTTCAAGAAGGGCAAAGAGAATGTGGTGATGCCCTCTCTAGGAGAATTTCTAAGGGAGATCCTCAGGTTAAGGGGAAGGAAAATGTTGCTGCTGTATCGGCCTTGTCAGCGGTCAAACCAGCGTGGCTATCTGAAGTCTCTGGTTCATATACGGGGGATAACAAGGCTACTTCCTTGTTGATGGATCTAGCTACGAAAGCAGTGGATATACCTGAGTATTCTTATAAGGATGGCATTATCAAATATAAAGGAAGGATATATGTTGGAGAAAGCAATGGATTAAGAGCAAAGCTGCTGGAATACATGCATGTGTCCATGGTAGGTGGTCATTCTGGTATGTTGGGGACTTATCAAAGAATGAAGGATTTCTTTTACTGGCCTGGTCTAAAAAAGTCAGTAGAAGCATTTGTACAAGAATGTGATACTTGCAAGAGGAGCAAAAATGAGCACTGCAAGCCCCCTGGATTGCTACAGCCCCTACCAATTCTAGAGCAAGCTTGGCAAGATGTGTCAATGGATTTTATAGAAGGATTGCCAAAATCCTTAGGGTCGGATGTGATCTTGGTAGTAGTGGATAGGTTCACTAAGTACAGCCATTTTCTGCCCTTAACTGCTCACTATACTGCCAAAAGTGTGGCCCAACTATATTTTGATCAAATCCACATATTACATGGACTTCCTAGGAGCTTGGTGACTGACAGAGATAAGGTTTTTACCAATATTTTTTGGCAGGAGCTGTTTATGAAATTTGGGACTAGGCTAAACCTCTCTACGGCCTATCATCCAGAATCTGACGGACAGACAGAGAGAGTGAACCGTTGCCTTGAGACCTACTTAAGATGCATGTATTTCTATCAACCTCACAAGTGGAAGCAGTTCTTAGCAGCTGTTGAGTGGTGGTTTAATACCAACTATCACACCTCACTGAAGATGACTCCCTTCCAGGCCCTGTACGGGTACTCTCCACCTTAATTGGCCATTTCACCTGGTACGTCAGTAGTGGCTGCTGTTGATGATTGGTGTAAAGAAAGACGACAGTTAAACATTGTGCTTAGAGAGAATTTACTTAAAGCACAAAACCGGATCAAACAATTGGTTGATAGAGACAGGACTGACAGGAGTTTTGAGATCGGGGACTATGTTTACCTTAAACTACAACCTTATAGGCAGAGCTCGGCTGCTATAAGGAAGAATTTCAAACTTTTCGCTAAGTACTATGGACCCTATGAGGTCCTACAAAAAGTGGGGACTGTAGCCTACAAACTAAAATTGCCAGAGAACTCTTTGATTCATCCAGTATTTCATGTTTCCATGTTAAAGAAGTCCACTAAAGGAGCTGCAGTAGAGGGCCAGCTACCTCAAGTGATAGATGAAAGTGCTGGGAAGGTGTTACCCTTAGCTATTCTCGATCAGAGGGTGGTTAACAAGAGAGGACGTTCCGCAAAACAAGTACTGGTGCATTGGGATGGGATGATAGTAGAGGATTCTACCTGGGAAGATTGGGTCACTTTCAATACTCAATTTCCAGAATTTGCTAAGGCTAATCCTAGAGACTAGCATTGTTTTAGGAGAGGGCAGTTGTAATATCCCAATTAGAAGCCATTACAAGTCTGTTGTGTCGGTGGTTAGTCATGGAATCCACTTAAGCAATTGTATAGATAGTGACCGACATATAGTAGTGACCGCCATATAGTAGTGACCGACAATTGCTTTGTATAAATAAGCGAATTAGAGAAAGGCCTGATAGTTGATTCTTGATGTAACTACTTCTTATCCTCTCAATAAAAATTCTCTCTCTTCTCACTCAATTTCTTCTTCTTTCCCTTTTATCTTTCTTCAACCCTCCACCGAGTCATTACATATTATTTGCTCATGTTTAGTTTTAATGTTGTAGTCCTTTAAATGTTAAATTAGTTTTACAACTCAATAGTTATAGTAATTATATTAAAAAAATTGAGGAGCAATAAGTGAGTTTGAGCTAATCTCGAATAAGGCTCAAAATTTGAATAATTTGTGAGTTCAATATGATAATCATATTTATTAATTCGAAACTCATAGTTTAAAACTCAAAAGTGTTACAAATTAAATAAATTGAGTCTAAATTTATGAAAGGCGGGGCTCATATGACCCGATTGATGGGCCTAGCAATCCGTACCTGCATCTCAAATCACAATCTCCTGCTCAGTGCTCGCTCACTAGTCTCCTTTACTAACACTTGCGTAACCCCAACCGCGACTTCCACCGATACCACTACAAGTACGTCTTATTTCCCAATTCCCTGGAGGCCACCAGCTCAATTTCACACCAAGCATCAATTCCCAGAAAGAAAAGGGAAAAGATTTTGAACGTGATTTTTCTGTAATGGCGGCGGCTCCAGCTTCCTCGACGAGCCTTTTCATCTCAAAAACCTCTCCCTCGTCGAACCTCTCATGGAAGAACCAGCTTCCGTTTCTCTCCGCCTTCGCCACTATCTCCCTCCGTGGCCGCGGCAGCAACCACCGCCACTCCCCCAGGCTCGTGGTTTTCGCTATGGACGCCAAACCTACCGTCCTGGTTGCGGAAAAGCTCGGCGAAGCTGGAATCAATCTCTTGAAGGACTTCGCCAACGTCGACTGCTCCTATAATTTGAGTCCGGAAGAGCTTTGCAACAAGATCTCGCATTGCGATGCGTTGATTGTTCGCAGTGGAACCAAGGTCACTCGTGACGTTTTTGAGTCCTCCGCTGGAAGGCTTAAGGTCGTCGGACGAGCTGGCGTGGGGATTGATAACGTGGACCTGGCCGCCGCCACCGAGCATGGATGCCTTGTCGTTAATGCTCCAACCGCTAACACTGTCGCCGCGGCAGAGCATGGGATCGCGCTGCTAACTGCCATGGCTCGTAACGTTGCTCAAGCCGATGCCTCCGTCAAAGCTGGTTAGCGTCTATCAATGCTTGCTTTTATCAGTATAAATGTTTTCTACAAATTTTGCTCGTTGGATCTTGTTCGAATAGTTAGTATGGTCTCTGCTGAATAACATTTTCCTTCGTGAAGCTCTAATTTTGATTGCATGCAAGCCGTTTGTGCTGATAGCGTGGAATTTTATCAGATCTGATTGCTTTATGCCATGAAATATTATTCTAATCAGAGGAAAGTAATGGAAAAGCAATCGGATGGTGCAACAGCAGTCTAGTGAAAGATTTTTACTGAATTTTGAAAGTTTACGTCTATCACTAGTTTCCGCAATAAGGTAAACGCTATTAATGTAAGGGTCGAGTAAAATCTTGGAAAAGTGGAGAAGCAACAAAATTTGCTTTCTGAAAAGTGACGGTCTTTGTAATTTCGCATCGCAGAAGGGCAAATTACAAGTGCAATAGTTCTTTGTTGCCTTTCTATAAGTTTTTGCTTAGTATAACTAGGAGATCATATTGTTACTACAACACTGAGGCAATAACATCTTATCATACCAAATTTGTTGTTTCCTGTTGCTCTGTCCGTCTGCCATCGATAACTACTTTTCTCTCGTTAGGCAACTCTTCTGGCAATAGTCACCTCCTCTGATTCAGTAATACATAATGTTCTTAGCACAAAAAGAATACAAACCATTATGATTTCCCAGATTTTACGTTATAAGAGGAGTTCCTTGCCTTTGTTCTCTTTTTCTGTCAATATCTACAACTATCTTCTATGTTAAGTGCAGTGTCAAACTAAAACCTTTATAAATGCCCTTTGACCTCTAGAAACTAGAAAGTCTGATGAAAACGAAAAGCATGTTTTTTCAACATTTTCCTTTGCTTATTATTATTATTTTTTTACCCTGATTTCTTATGATTGTTTTTTCTAGTAGATTTTTCCACCCCAGATCTGAAATGATGTTTGGACTGGTATCATTCATGAGTAGCATATTTTATCTACTCTTTTAAATACACTTGCATGGCTGATCTTCTTGTTGTTCTACATAGAACTGTAGTTTATGGTTGTTTAGTCATTGAATTAAGTTTGGAATGATACCTTGGTGAGAAACTGTTGTTTTGAATTCAGGATATATCGACTGTTATTAGCCTAGAGATTCATGCTGAATAGGTACTCATATGGTCTTTTTGTAAAGCGCATGTAAGATCTTAATTAATTAGAATTTAATATATGTAGGGAAATGGCAGAGGAACAAATATGTCGGTGTGTCACTTGTTGGCAAGACACTTGCTGTAATGGGGTTTGGAAAGGTCGGGTCTGAAGTTGCTAGGCGAGCAAAGGGACTCGGCATGCATGTTATTGCTCATGATCCATATGCCGCAGCAGATCGTGCCCGTGCTATGGGAGTTGATCTTGTGAGCTTTGATGAAGCCATCGCAACCGCAGATTTCATTTCACTGCATATGCCCCTTACTCCTGCCACTTCTAAGATTCTTAATGATGAAAATTTTGCAAAGATGAAGAAAGGGGTGCGGATTGTAAATGTTGCTCGTGGAGGAGTAATTGATGATGATGCACTCGTGAAAGCGCTGGATGTGGGCATAGTGGCTCAGGTTCTTGCTTTTGATCTTTGACATTCAAATCAGTTGATAATGTGCAAGAAAATTATTCATATTTGTGCATGTATTGTATTTCAGGCAGCTCTTGATGTTTTCACTGAGGAGCCACCTTCAAAAGACAGCAAGTTAGTGCAACATGAGAATGTAACTGTGACTCCACATCTAGGTGCCAGCACTATGGAAGCTCAGGTATGCTTGATTATGTAAAACCAGATCTTGCTTTTCGTTGTCCTTAAACATACTGGTTAAAGTTCTTAAATATGATTTGCAGGAAGGAGTGGCCATTGAAATAGCTGAAGCTGTTGTTGGAGCATTGAAAGGGGAGCTTGCTGCTACTGCTGTTAATGCACCCATGGTTCCTGCTGAGGTATCACATAAGGATACTTATTTACTTGTATTATCTTTAGTTTTTCAATACTAAGTTTATTTAGAGACTCGTATTCTCGTACCTTCAATGGAGTATCATTTAGTTCTGCACATCATCAGAGATTTGTCTTCCCTCTTTCTCTTCTTAGTCTTTGATGAAATCTAGCCTCTTTGGATATTGGGCTACTTTGCACCCAAAAGTTTCGTTTTTAGGGTTTCCCGCTTGGCTTTGGTTTCTGAAACCACTTAAGCGAGCTGCTCTTTGTCCACTCATTTTGTCCCTGTTTGCTAAGAAATGGACCAGCTACTCATCCTGATACAACTCTGGTATGGGATTTGAACTTGAGGGAAACGTGCAGTCAATTTAGGAATTTTTACATTCTTAATATGAGGGTTTCAATTTGCATGAAGTTCTTATCATGCTTCTTCTTTCTTCTGTGTTTGTCCCTTGTGTCCCTTGACTAATTCAAGGTGATCAATATGTTGCGCTAGAAATTACCCCTTCTACAAATTCTGTGCAGTGAGCTGTTTCTCTAGTGACCAGCTCTCTCTTTCAATTTTAATTATAGCTTCATTCATAGATCTCTCTCCCGCTCCTTTTTTCTACCTTACTTTTCCTTTTTCCCTATAATTTAAGTACTAAATGGAAACAATTAGATTGATCTTATTTGATTACCTGCCTGCAGGTCTTAACGGAGCTGAAGCCGTTTGTTGTACTAGCTGAAAAACTTGGAAGACTGGCTGTCCAATTAGTAGCAGGAGGACGTGGGGTGAAAAATGTGAAAGTCACTTATGCATCGTCAAGAGCCCCTGATGATCTTGACACAAGGGTACTCCGTGCCATGATTACAAAGGGTCTAATTGAGCCTATTTCCAGTGTCTTTGTGAACTTGGTAAATGCAGATTTTACAGCTAAACAGAGAGGACTTCGTATAACTGAAGAACGAATTCTTCTGGATGGTTCACCTGAAAATCCGCTTGAGTTCATCCAGGTTCAAATCGCAAATGTAGAGTCGAAATTTGCTAGTGCCATTTCTGAGTCGGGGGAAATCAAAATGGAGGGACGGGTTAAAGATGGAATCCCGCATTTGACGAAGGTTGGATCTTTTGAAGTGGATGTCAGCTTGGAAGGCAATATCATTCTGTGCAGGCAGGTTGATCAACCAGGACTGATTGGAAAGGTTGGGAGCATTTTGGGTGAGGAAAATGTGAACGTTAGCTTTATGAGTGTTGGAAGAGTTGCTCAAAGGAAGCATGCTGTAATGGCAATCGGAGTAGATGAACCACCCCGCAAGGAATCATTAAAGAGGATTGGAGAAATCCCAGCAATTGAGGAGTTTGTTTACCTTAAGTTATAGTTAAGTTTTTAGCCCCACTGATTTTGACTGTCATTTCCACTGGCAAGGCGACAACTCGGTTTTAGATTTGAGATTGTGTGATATGCATTGAGTTGCTGTTGTCACCTGACAAATTTTGAAATGCTGCTATCTGTTAGTTAATTTTCATTCCTGTCAATTAGCAATTCTTTCAACTCTGCTTTCTTACAGTAAAAAGCTGAATTTTTCTGGTATATTTCAACCTATATTTTGCTAGTTAGAACCAGTTAGTATTGCAGGAAAGTTAGTGTAAACAGAAACTTGAAAATGGACAACTTCTCTAGGTCCGTTTGTTTCGGGTGAAAATATTATCTTTTCCAGAAAAATATTTTCCTAATTTTCCGTGTTTGGTTGCACAAAAGTTACTGAAAATATTTTACTGTATAAAAGATTTTTACTCATCTTATGGAAAACAACTTTCCATCCAAACTTACTGAAGTTGTTTTCCGAAATGCATTCATCCCGTCTGATAAAGGTATCTGTCAAACTTTCAAAACTTGTAGTATGTTCAAAATCAAAAAAAGACTTCACCCTACTCATCCTATGCTAGTAATTAATTATGTATAATAGGGATATTCTTTTCTAGAGAAACTTTCAGCAGTGAGAGTGTAAGATATATGTCACAATAAGCATTGCGTGTGATTGATATTTGAGAATAAATGGCCAGCAATTTGTTTATTGCTTAAGGAGAAATTTTTTTCCATATACACATTTCTCCAAGATTTTTTTAAAGTTAAACAATGAGATAAATTTTTTTATTTTGCATGGGAAGAAGTACGTGGTTATAATGTGTAGAAAGTAAAGATAGAGGTAAAAATGAAAATATTTCAAAAGTTAAACAAACATCAGAACATTAAGTAAGAAAATATTTTCAATAGATTAACCAAACACCTGAAAATGATGAAAGGGAAATGATTTTCCTAGAAAATTACTTCCATAGAAAATATTTTTCCAAGGAAAACATTTTACTTCCAACCAAACGGATCCCTAATGATAAAAGTCATCTGGAACTAGGCTAAAAAGAATAAAATAAAAAATCCTAAAATTATCTACTTATAAAAATCACTATCCTAAAATTAAACGTCTTCACTCGAGGAGATAAAGAATCAAATCTTAGACCTCCCATCATTCCTTGAAGGAGGGACATGACTGACTGAACTCAATAATGTAAACTTTCTTTTTTCCTATACTTGCCTTTGGTTAAAAATCAAGAAAAAAGTGATTTCTAGTCTATTTCTTCACTACTCCTGCAAAGCTTAACGGAGTTGAGTTGTTTGGAAGAAATCATTTTGGGTATATTTGGTTCCCTGTGGAATTGAGGTTTAGAATTGGAATTGGAGCTCCAATTCCAAATCTGTTGTTTGGATACTGTTTCACTCAAAGAATTAGAATTGAATCTGAATTCTATAGGGTCCAATTCTATGATTTGAATTCGACCAAAAGAATTCTAATTCCAATTCCACAACTTAACCCTGCGAAATGGGTCTACACGCGGATCTTGTGGGTAAAAAATTAAAACCGGGTCAACTAGGTAAGCAGCCCTCTCTCCCGAACTAATTAGTCACTTTTCCTCAACCGCAACTGCTTCTGCTCTGCGTCATCGCCTTCACCTCCACCCTAACATTTTGCCTCTTCCACCACCGTCTCCGGCATCGCTTTTTGCTTCTCCAGCCATCCCTCTACCCTTCGCCGCTCCTGCCACGCATCTACCCATCACCTCACCAATCGCAAGACTGCTGGAGCGAAAGTGAATTCCCCTAAAAGGCCTTTCCTTTCATTATCGGAAGTTCTTTCTTCGCACCCTCCTTCTCGCATTCTCACCACTGGACTTCAGTCCTCTGTCGATGGAACTACTGACCTGACTAAACCTCAATCAACGAACCATCAGCTCCTGCCACGCATCTACCCATCACCTCACCAATCGCAAGACTGCTCCGAGTGCTCTCTACTTACCCGTGCTTAATTTTCTTGAACTGGGTTCTTCAGTCCGGAAGGTAACAACTAAAAGCTCTCCTTTGCCTTCGATTTTTAACTTTGCAGCATTGAATATTGAATTCTGAATTTCTTTGACTGGCAAAATCTTTGTACAAGAGAGTGATTTGATGTCTTTCTTCAAGAGAGTTTGGTTAATTAATAGGCTCTAGTGCTTAATTACAAACCATTGGTTGTGAAATGATTTTCCGGATATGAACCCCATATGAAAAATGATTTTCAGGGGATTTTTTAAAAGTTATTATATATATTAATCGATTTGGACATAAAAATTTTGGGTGTGAAATGATAGAATTAGAATGAAATCTGGAGGAATTTGGGATCTCAAAGCCATGCTCCTAAGATTGATACGTACCAGGTTGTTGCCTAAAGAAGGAAACTTAGGTCCAAGAGGATTGTTACTGATATCTAGCTCTTCAAGCTGTGATAGGCCTTTCAGACCTGGAATACTTCCATTTAACAGATTATCAGCCAAAACAAGACTTTTCAGATTCTTGAATGTGGCAATCTCTGGGGGGATGCCACCCTGAATGAAGTTGGAACTAATGTTTAGCACCTCTAGAGAATCAAGCCTATCAACCTTGGCAGGCAATGGTCCCCATATTCCCAGGGATACTAATGACAACTTTTTCAGATTGGAAAGCTTAGTTATGCCTGTAAAGAATGAATCAATTGAAAATCCCTGGGACAGAGTTCTCTGCGGTATGGAAAAGTTTGCAGCAGATGGTTATACCACAAAGTTCAGTTTATCTTTACTGCAAAAATTAATATAATAATCACTTTAAAAAATTAAGTGGGTTATTTTGTAAAAAAAAAAAAAAAGTAGACCAAAGATATCTAAATTTGAGCAGCGGAATAATCTTTGAGCAAACGAATTAGAGCTTGAATTAACACTTGAAGTGACACTTTGAGCGACTTAGCATGACTACGCCCCAACTTTCAGGCTGCTTCTGTTCTTGACAGATTTTACCTGCGAGACACTAAGCAGATCAACTCTGCAAATGATTTAACATAGAATGTTATGGCTTCTATGCTTCTAGGAGGTAACAGAAGAAAAAGCTCTTCCTTCTCTTTAAACAGGAAATAATCAAACAGAAGAAACTTTAATGTACTATCTATATAGATTACTGTTGGATTTGATTCACATGGATTGATAATAGAATCAACAATGATTAGAGCATCTTACACCATCTAGATGACATGCACAAAATATTCTAAATTGCCGCATTGGTCAAGGCATCACCATGAACCTTCCACTTCTTAAACTCAGTAGAGGCTAACATAAATGAACTCGCATTCCGATGGCCTCCACCACCGAATTCCTGTATGTGATTCTATGATGTATTAACTCTTAACTCTAGCTATGCATTTTCATAACTGAACAGGAGAAGTGCTATGAGTTGTGAAGATATTAAGAACCTGTGAGATTTGTGTTGTATCCTCATTCTCAATGCTTCTTAAGCTTATTTTCAGCAGTCGATCATTTTCATATGTTGTACTAATGTCTGTTTCTGAAGAACATGTCACATGATGATGTTGGAGTTTTCATTTAGGTTGCGATTGGCTGTTTGATAGCCTACTCTGATGTAGGTTGCATTCTAAAATTCTCTTACTTGACTCCTGAGACCTCTTCTCCCCAAACCTGCGGCTGATATCTTGCCATATCTGTTGGCACTGAATGAGTTTTTCTTCATTTAACATATGTATGAATTTTTCAGGTGCATATTTGCCTTTCATTTTTAGTTCTATAATGCAGTAGCTATTAAATATGTCTTTAAGAACATGACATTGTGATGTTTTTCTGGTGCGTATCTGCCTCAGATATGGCATCTGAAGCTAAACTTGCTTAGCTCCTATTATTTATGATGGTCGAGTGAGATATTATGTTCTGCCATGTCTGCTGGTCTTGTTTTTGTTATTACGCTTTGATTGGTACAATGGAATTACACTTGCATTTTTTAGGAACATTGTCTTCTGATGACTACTAGTTGTAGCTGTGTAGTTGAGCTATATATATATATATATATGCCCTTTTGAATTTGATGCTTGTGTAAGTTCAACATCAGAAGAACTAGAACAGTAGAACCAAGGTCCATAGTTGCGAATAACATAGTCCCTCACATTTCATAAAATGAATTTTTTTTATCCCTCATTGACCATATGTACAATTTTTTTTTTAAATCCATGTATATAACTATTTGATTTCACCTAAACAGTACGAATAACATATAATATATCTCTATTTGATTTCACCTAAACAGGCTAATTGTAGTTGTACACATGCTATTCAATAGATATATACATGAATTTAAAGCTAACAATTTTATTTTAAACCCATGTATATATCTATTTGATTTCACTATGTGAACCTATTCAATAGTTATGACTTTTTTCTTTTGATAATAATTTATTTATTGAGTTGTATAATAAGGCTATGTAATTCATTTTGTTAGCATTGGATATTTATCATTTTGTTGGCCCAACTCTATTTCCGTTATCTAGAAAAGGATCTTAACAGAGGAGAAGGTCCACAATGAAGCCCAAATTTGTGAGGCCCAGTATCCAGCCTAGAAACTGGGCTTAACAGTAAATTCTCTTCAGAACCGCTTTCGAAAAATCTCAAAACCCCCAAAATCAGCTACTGGAGAACTAGGGTTTTACGATCGCTTGATTCACAAATTCTAGGTTCATTTCTGCAACTCAATTATTTTCTGCTTTTCAAAGTTTTCCTCCATAATTCGTTATTTTCTTAGCCTGTTGAATTGTAAAATGATTTTATTTGGTCTAAAAATAAATAAAGAAATTAAGCAAGTTAAAAAATTTTTTTTTTTGGGTCAGCAAACAAGTTGCCCAATTCGCTGATTTATTATCATTTCTTTGTTTTTGTTGACTATTATAATTGATATCAAGGTGGAAATGCTATGTCTAATTTCCTGCTGAATGTTTATGGATTTTTTTTGTGGGTACTGCATCGGGTAATTTTTTGGGTAGAGATGTGTTTGGTTTAATTTTCATATTCAAAGAGAAAAATAGTTGGATTTAAAAGTTGGGTAGTTTTTTTAGGATTATGTTTCAAAGAGGTTATTTTGGTTTACTTTGAATTTTGTATTGCTCAACATGATCGCTTCCTCGTTCTTCTTTTGAGGGAAGGTAGAAAAAGTCAGCATAGGTGAAGTGAGAAAGTCAGGGAAGCGTGATTTAACGAGAAATGGTGGATGAGAATAAAAGAAAAGTTTATCCTGATTGATGCAGATTTTTGTATTTAGTGTTCAGATGGGATTTAGAACTGTTGTTCTGCTTCAATACATGCAAGTTTGTGAAGGGTGTTGGTGATGAGTGGATAAAGGGAGGAAGCGCGAATTTATAACAAATCAAAAGATCTTATGCATCGCAAGGAAAGGATAATTGAATTTGGGTATTTGATGTCTAATCAATACAATGTGCTTTGGTTCGTAACATGGATTTGGAATAAAAAGTGTAACAGAATTTGGAATTCAACCGTCCAGTATCGAAACTGATGTTGTTCTCAGAACTATCAGGAACTGACTGTGTCATGATATTTCTAGATGTTGTTTCTGCAGCAACAGAGGACAGGTTAAATATCCCTCTACTCCTATAGGAATCCATGTATATTAGAGCTTCAGAGAACTTCTATAAAAGCAGCACTATGTGTGTCTTTCTTATATTTCTTTTGTTAGTTTGCTTGCTTAATTACTGCATTTGTTATGGATGCATTACCTACCAATTGGTAGCAATTACCGAACCCAAAATGTATGCATCTGTGTTGAGATCAGCCCTATGTGCCGCTTGTGTGAGGTATTCGTGAAGTGTCTATGGCTTGCATGGATCTTGATGAAATTTGCTTAAAGTATTTTTTACTTTTCATTGTCCCATTTTGTCCAAATGTTTCCTCCTACTCTTCATTTCATTCCTTGTGCTGTATGATTTTGTCTGACTGAGTCACTGACTCAATAAATTTCTTTTTACATAGCAGTTTTGAAGAAGCAGAAGAGCTTGAGATTGCTTGTAAGATGGCTGGTTTTTCAGCATTTAATAGCCTCGCACCCAAGACCAAGAACCTGGTTGTTGCTGGTGGCTTGACAGCTTTTGTTTTTGGGGTGTACTACTATACCATGCGAGCTGTTGGAGGTACTGATGAGCTGCAGGTAGCCATTGATAAATTTGAAGCAGAAAAACGCAAGACTGAGACACAAGAAGGCTTCGCACCAAAGGCCTAATGTAATATTTGTTGTGCATATAATAACGTGACTTGGATGGAATGTGGAACACAAACTGTTTTTGTAATTGTTCTTGCCTATCAAGCTTTGTTCAAGAACAGTTCGATACAAAGACCTACATAATTTTTCATTATTGAGCTTCTTGCATGTAGTTATCTTGTGGAAGTGCAATTTTGTTGAAGTATCCACGCAACGTACTTTCTTTGGAACCAGCGAATGTCATGGTCTAAGGGTCTGTGTGTGTTTATTTGTTTAGGACACAGTAGTGATGATTTGGGACCTGAAGCTTTGGTGGACTTTGGATCATACGATTACAACAAACTCATGTTACACAGGAGAATTGGCTGCAAAAGGAACCATGAGTTCTCTTTGACATTTTTACCACATTTATAATAGCCAGGACGTTAATGGAAAGACTGATGATTTTGTGTTTTTGACCATCAAATTGTTGGTGAGGCGTACCTATTATGAGCATACAAATCAAATGCAAATAAACAGCAGTCGACAATAATGATATCAAGTTTATGAATGGTAAAATATAATTTGCCAATATTTCAGCTTGCCATATTGAGATTTTCTAGAACTACCAGGAAGATGCTGCATTGTGATCTCTTTCTAGCTGGTGTTTGTGAAGCAACAGAGGAACTAGTGTCTCAAATTATCAAGGTGCATCTTCACATTTCCAGGTCAACTGAAGTTATCTCACAGGCAACACGGCAATTAGTATTAATACCTAACAAACTGAATTCAAGTACTTGAATTAACAAATTTATTTGATTCTCTATTGATAACCACGAGATGTCTTGAAATATATGTGCTTACTTTAATATTCTTTGTATGGTAAGTCCCTCCGGTCACTTGCTGCTTAGGTCATTTGTGACCATGGTTCGAAGACTTGGCCGAGACCGAGACGACTCTCGAGTCGTCACTGGAACGGACCTTTCCGATCTGATACCGAAACGAGATGACTCCGAAATAATGAATCACCGAAAGCTCAGTCGAGATGTTTGCGAAACGGATAGAAACAGTCAAGTCATTCCGAGTCATTCCGAATTAACTCGAATTTTTATTATTTTTGCTAATTTTTTAATTATTTTTGTTTATCATATTTTTTACAATTTTTAGAATATTAAATATTTCAAAAATTTTCGTCTCGCCGAGATTGTGACCAATATGCCAAGACCGTTGTGGAACGGTCCGGATCGCGACCGCGACTTTGAACCATGTCTGGGACTCAACATACTGTACCGTTTGCCAATGGATATTGAACTTAAAAATGGATTTTTCTATATGAATGTTGAGCTTAATCTTGCTCGTTATAAAACTGTAGTATAATTTTACATGCTGGTGCTTTTATTTTTGCAGTATGACCATGGTTTCTTTTCCTTGGCATCTTTTTGTGTATCGACTTTCTAATCAAATAAATGTTTCTGCAGTTTGCAGTTTTAGTTGTTAAGCAAATGGAGGCCTTGCACCCAATTCCTGGAACTGGTAGTTGCTACCTATCTCTGGGCCTTTAGGCTTTTACTTCTTCACATTATACAGGATGATTCATGCCCATAGTCATGCTACACCACCCGTACAGGGTGGGAGGGTATCATGCTAGAAACAAGTTCTCAAAGTTTGTATTGCCTGAGATGTTCGGAATTGCTAATCCAGAGTCTGGTATACCAAAATTACCCTTGATTCTGGTGCACCAAATTTGAGAAAGCATGTTCATTTTCTATGCATAAATCTTGCATTATAAAATTTAAAAATTTTGTATTATCTACTATTAAACAAAACAATGTCGTCGGATAGGATAAACTTCAAAGAATTGCCTCATCATACAATGGCATAAATCAATATGCTGAAAAATGCTCTATCAGAAGGGTTAGAGTTGTTTATCAGCGTATACAGCTGAATTCTAAGGTTTTGCACCTATTCACTGAATGAAAGAGCAGTTTTCAGTCTATCGACAAGCGAAGGCAATGTCTTGACACTGTCCTGGACTGACTGATCAACACATGATTCTAAATCGTTCATAACATCACCCCTGCTTCGTTGGAGCTTGGCTGTCTCAAATTTGTCTTGGCAGACCATCAAAGCCCTATTCAGGCGTTCCTGAATCAAGTAAAAAGATGTTTAGATCTTCCAATCTCAAAGCCATGAAAAAGAACCAAGACTTCGCAATATGACTTCTATCACACGTAAGGGAAAGGCATGCATTCACTATGCGATAAAAGAAACAAAACTAAAAAGAAACTCTGGAACTTTAAGCTCTGAAGAAATTCACACGTAAACTCAACAAAGATACAACACCAAACAAAAACCAGAAACAAAACTCAGCAAATAGCATAACTTCTGCAGACATGAGAGGTAATTCATCACACTATGTGCAGGCAAGGCTGAAACTTCTTTCTTGTGGAAGCTGCACAGGCATGGACGTAAAGGAAACACAAGGAATCACTCCTTCCCACTTAAAGAAACAACAGTTGACACTAACAATAATAGGTTTATGTGAACCAACATCAGAATAATTTGTCTGACTATGTCAGCAATTTTGCTCCCAAATGACATGCAATTTGCAGCAAAATCAGAAAACATGCAACAAACATCTTGTTCTTCCAATAGACTATTTTCTGCCTGTGTTTCTGCACATTTACAAATTGAAATTCTGCACCTACATCTCTATGTTTCCCTCAAATCTTATGAATCTGCACCTCAAGTGTAAAATGTATCCATATATAAGCTAGTCTTCAGAATCTGCAGTCAGAAATGACGAAATACTAAACATCCACCCGTATCATTGAGCTTTACAAAACTTAACTGGAAAAGCGATATTATGGATGCATGTTTCTTCCAATCACATTATACACTTGACATTACAAGAAAAGTTCAGAGTACGATGACCAACAATGAAGGGAAAGTGAAAAAAAGAAAAACAGAAATCAGCAGATTGCATAACTCCCTCAGATTAGAAAGCTGTTTCATCAAGCAGCATTCAGACAAGGCTGAAACACTTATATTTGGTTCAATCATTGGGAGCTGCCATAAGCAAGGATACACAAGGAACAGAAAAGTGATAACTTTCTATCAAGCAAGCAACAATATAAACTACCATAACAAGTTATACCACCTATACTGAACTAACTTGTCTTGAATATATGTGCAATTGCTTCTGGTAGCAACCACTAAACACCTATAAGTCTAGATTTAAAAAGACAAAACATTAAGAACAGATAAGATAAAACCTTGTGCTCTCCCTATTCCCTTTTTGTTTGGCTAAAAAGTTCTTCCATGTAGAAAAGAGAAACAGAGCTCAAATCCATATATCTCTATCAGCTTGTAATTCAACTTTGATATGTTTCAATTCCTTGTTGAGAGGAAAAAGATAACATACATCTGGCAACTGACAAGGATAAAACAAGAACTTTCCCATAGTACGGTGTGTTTATAACTTAACTGGAAGAGTATGCTAAGATCAATGCATCTCTCAACCACAGAATAAAATGTCAACTACAAATATTGCCCAACTTGTAAGATCATCAATGAGGCAAGATACAGAAAAATGAAAACCGCAACTCCCTCAGACTCAGAAGCTATATCAACAAACTCTATTCAGGCAAGGCTGAAACTTTTTATCTTTGATTCAATCATTGGGAGCAGTATGGGCAGGAAACTACAGATTAATGTCCTCCTCTTACATGAGTAACATTGACACAGCTTACAATTTTATGTTTGCTATCCAAACAAAAGTAAGTTAGCAACTGTGTGAGGTGACAGTAACTGAAGCCATACCTGCACATACAACTGCAGCAGGCAAGACTAAATAAAAAAGTTTTGTTCAACCTATAAGCATTTTTTTTCCCTGGTAACGTATATCTTTTGAAGCACAAAAAGAAAAATAGAACTCAGTATTGCAAAACTCCCTCAGATTTAAAAGGATTTCATCAAATTGTATTCAGACAAGGCTGAAACTTTTACAATGGGTCCGATCATTGGGAGCTGCCATAATCATGAAGGCAAATAAGGCAAAAAAAAGGACATATCACAAGCCCTTCTTACACAATATATGGCTCATGCTCACCATAAGAAGCTTATATTAACCAGTATTCAAATAAACTGTCTCAACATATCACAGGTTAACTAACGAACAAGACAACTGAGACAGATAAATGTGAAAAAAAAAAAATCAGCAGATTGCATAACTCCCTCAGGTTTAGCAGTAATTTCATCAAACTGGATTCAGACAAGGCTGAAACTCTTTTCTTTGGTTCAATCATTGGGAGCTCCACTGGCATGAACGCAACGCGGGGGGGGGGGAGGGGGGGGAGGGGGAAGGAGTGACCTGATGACTTTCTCCACAACGTCACAATTAAACAATCAAACCAACATTCGAAGCAGGATAACCTCACCCATTTTGCCATTCAAAGCCCACAGGAAAAACAAATACACTAAGAAGTACTTAATCAACATCCAACGTCAACTATCTGCACAAGTATATTCACAAATTCTACCGCAAATCATATGGTCAAATATCTTACAACAGACACCAAGGATTCAAGAATCTACAATCCACACTCAAAACTCTGCAACCAAAAAGGCCCAAACCAAGAAAAGTAATCATAAAAAGTAACCTGAAACTTGGCCATCTCAGATTCAACGAGATTCTGGGCTTGAAGAACAGGGACGCTACAATGCTCCACACAGTTACTTATCTCCTCATTGTTTCTTCTTCTGTCAAAACACTCATATGCACACTTGAAATAAGCTTGCTGCCTCACCAAAACCAAAAAAAAAAAGCAAAAAAAAAAAAACATCGTTTCAATTAATCAATTGTCTCAAATATTTGAAGAAAAAATGAACCGAAAAAAAATTGTGCAGAGGAAGACCTGAAGGGTGAAATTAACATGGTCTTGGACAGGTGAGAGTTGGGATTGAGCAGCTGTATTGACTTCATTCAATTTTTGCCTCAATCTATCGTTTACTATTCGTTCTTCTGCGGCTGCTATGGCATCCATCGTTTTTGGTGGGGTGCGGTTCTGATTAGGGTTTTAGGTGGGTTTTCAGGGTTTTATGGTGCTTTGTCCCTTTTTTTTTTTTCCTTTTTTTGGGGAGAATAACAAATAAAGAAGGAAGAAGGAAATAAATGCATGTTTAGTCCTCAAAGTTTGGGGTTTAGATTAAATTTGTTCTCAATATTTCAACCAAAACGAATAGAGTCATTAAGGTAATTACCTTATAGTACATATTTTACATTTTTAGAGTTCTTCAATTCTTTATTATTAAATTCTATGAAAACATTACATAGAATTAATGAAAAATGTCACAAAAAAAATTTGATTACAAAAATAAGAAAAATAATTATCTTCATTTGATGAAAAATTATTACCTTACACATATTTTACATTTTTATAGTTTTTCAAATTTTTGTTTTTTGTATAATTATTTTTATAACTTTTATAGAATTTTTTGTATTTTTTTTGGTCATAGAAGTAGATGTTTTTAAGATATTAAGAACCAACTTAGCCAATTAATATACTTAAATGACTATATTTGTTGAAATGAAAAATTAGGGATAAATTTGGTCAAAATTATGTACTTTGAAGACTACGTTTGTTTTGATTAAAATACTGGATACCAATTCAATCCAACCCTCAAACTTGGTTTAAAACAAAAGCTATTTTCATTTTTAATTGGATGAGGGGTTTTTTTCCCGAGAAAATACCAGTTATCATCCCAAAACTTTGGTCCATGGACATATTTCGTTCTCAAACTTTTGGGCATAATATATTTAGTATTTGAACTATTAATTTTTGACAAATTTTATCCTCAAATGGGAAATTAATCAATTTGGATGGAAAAATGCCAACTTTATCCCAAAATTTTGGGCCATGAACACATTTCATAGTCAAATTATGTGTTTCAGCTTTATCCCAAAATTTTGGGTCATGAACACATTTCGTAGTCAAATTATGTGTTTCAGCTATGATGTTGATTCTATCTGTTATTGGTAGCAACCTGCATGCAGTTGTTTGAGGACGAAATATGTCCATGGCCCAAAATTTGAGAATGAAAACTGGCATATTCCCATTAATTTTCTGTCTGAGAATGAAACTGGCAAAAAAATTCATAGTTCAAATGCCAATTGTGTTATGCCAAAATGTTCAAGGACAAAATGTATCCATGACCAAAAGTTTGGAGATGACAACTGGCATTTTCCCTTTATTTTCCCTTGGGCAGGGATGAGGAAGGTGCACGAAGGCATCGAAGCATGATTAAAGATTTTACAGGAACAGATTTTGGGTACTTTTTAATCCTAGAAGGTGGTTACTTTTTAATCCTGGAAGGTACAAAGTTCAAATTTTGCGCAACGTGTGTCCAATTGTGCATTAGACTGAATAGTGTGAACAACCAACTTCACACTTTTTTCTGGAAAAACTATCATTACATATATTTTATTTTTTGGACATTTCACCTACAAAAATCCTAGGCCATCTCCATTCAAATCATCACTTCCCATCAAAGGGCAATCATTGGCATCATGACCAAAGTGGCCACAGCAAGAAAATGAACATCGTCTTCTCTTGCTGTAAAAGTCTAGTCCATCTCTGGATCTTCTCTCTTTCAGTTTTATCATAGATTCATAAGCAGAACTTTGAGCCACACAGTCAGAATCTTCAACTTCTGGAAGAATAAGCGAGTCGGAAGGGCTGTCACAAGGGATTTCTTTAGTACCACTCGATGGTCCCGGTAATTCCTTGATCCGTGCCAAAATAAAATCAACTTGCTCACAAGCAACATCAAGGCGTTCGTCTGTCTCAATTGATTCTGCAATAAGTGTTGAAATCAACGACTGAAACAAATGGAGCTTTCCCGGATGGTCCCCTGATGAGGAAGAAGGGGCCTTTGAAGATGCTGATAGGACTTCACGCCATCGCAGGGGCAAATACTGATCAGGAATATGAAAACAGTTGTTTGTTGACAGAACACGGAGAACATGTCTGCATAGGATGCCTGTGAACTCGAAATGGTGGCAGCTACAGCTAATGAACTCATCATGGGGAGCCCATAAAACCTTGCACCCTCCATCCATTTCGGTATGGTGTCTGACAATGAAGTAACTCTCATCTACCATAAGGGATGCATATTGTGGTGCTAAGACAAGTTCCTCTTGTAGTTTGTTGAAGGCATATGGTGTGAGAATATTGGCAGCATGCAACTCAATTGGGGAACCTGTTATAAGCAAACCTTTCTGCACCTTCTGCTGCATCTTTTGTTTTCCACCTGGTTGATCTTTAGCATCTACAACTGCTCCAACCTAGACCAAGTAGTAGAACGAATCATATACAGGTAACTGTCAAACATCAAACGTCAGTTGCAACTTGCAAGTGACTGACCTGCTCCACAAAATTGTCAACTGCAGATTGTGCACTGAGAAATCGTTGGATATAGGAATTTATCGACTCTGAATGTATTGTATTTGTCATCCCTGCAAAGAAGTAAGTTCTCAAGTATGGCAGTGCCCAGAACATACGCAAGGCATACAAACTGACTGCGTGCTTATTTCCATGGAGTCCATAACTGTCCATCATTTGTCTCCATCCTACTTCAAATTCATCAACCGAATGCAAATTATAAAGCCGAAGGAACTCAGATTTCCACTTGTCATACTGTGATGCAAGTAAGGTGGAGAACCAGTCAGAAAATTTTGAGATGATATGCCAGATGCAGAATGCATGCTTGGTCCTTGGCATTTCAGCGGCCAGCGCTTCTTTAAGCCACATGTTTTGGTCAGTCAAAATGGTCCCCGGAGCTTTACCATTCATGAAGCTCAAAAATGTCTGCCACACACCAAAAACAGCAATTCTTTTGTAGTGGAAGAAAGAAGGTTATCAGAAAAACCAACTTTTTAAACAGATGTAAATATGGCAATAGACCTATAACCCAGTATAGCAAATCAACTGAATTTTACTCCCAGTTGCCACCTTAATGGTGCTCAATCATAAATAGGGGCAGGATCAACTTGGTGCCATCATAGCAAAAGGAATATTTGATATTTACCATTTCACAGCAAGGGTGAGACTAATCTGCAAGTGTACACATACATGCATGGAAGAGGGAATGGAAAGGGAGCTGCTCACGTTCGTCATGATTCACTTTTAACAGAGCACAGATTTGGTGAGATATTTGTGTCCCTCTTAGTAAATGCAGTGTGGTCAGCTTTGAGTTTACTATTAAAGAAATTTTGGATGATGAAGAGACGATGATACTCATCAATAAGTAAATACGCTAACCAAATCCGAGGTAGACGACTGAAATTGTATCCATCTCCGACAAATTTTTCAGGATCAAAAGTTTAGGTCGTATCAGTACTGGTCTCGGCAAACTTCATTTCAAGAAGCCTTATCACATCAATCTTTTTTTTGCGTACAGTATTAACTCCCCAAGGCACATGGAGATCCAACCTCCAAGACAAATGGCACTGATGACAAGCAGACTAAGTACAGTAAAATGTTTAACTAAAACTCATTATAAAGCTAAAAGACAACCCAAAAGCAAGAAGAAAAATGCACAATAACTGAGCATTGCTGTACTTACCTTCAAAGCCCATGAGAAAGATTGCATGTTTTCATCTCGAAGAAGTGCACAACCAAACAAGCAAGTCTTTCCATGATTGCCCACTCCAATCCAGATCCCAAGAAGCATATCATAAGCATCCAAGCGGTGAGTCGTGTCAAATACTAAGACATCTCCAAAAGCATCATACAACCTAATACATGAAGCATATGACCATGCAATGTTCTCTAACCTGTTGCTAGCATCTATCTTAAAGTTATATTTGAAGTTTGGATCTTTGTCTTTCTTCTCCTTGCATAACTTGAGAAGGTCAATGGGGTCATTGTCATGATCCACATTTCTGATGGATTGCAGCAAGTTCCTCACATCAATCTCAGTGAATGGAAGACAACCAATTTTAACACCCTTTTCTAACTCCATTAACCGTAGCATTTGTCTGACTGACATCCCAGCTTTAGCAAACATGCAAATACGACTTTTATCATCAGCAGATATCATGCAGTAGGCTGGTAGCAGCTGCACCTCATTTGATTTCAAGAGTTCATGGTTGTGGACATTGTTAAAACCAGTTATACGCCATTCAGGGACATCAAAGTCCATTCTTTTAACTATCCTCATATAAGCTTGACATCCACAGCGGGATGATTTTCGATTCCTTTGTAATTTTCCATCCTCAGAGGGTTTTAACTGAGGAAACCCACCCCGATGGCAGGCAAAATCCCTTCTTGTAACTCCCCTTCCCACACCATCTTTTCCACGGGTGCGATGACGCCTGATAGAGAAGCCATATTGCTTTGCAAAACTACAATAAAATTCATAGGCAGCATCTTGTGAGACAAACCGCTGGCCAATGAATGGGACAAGGTTCACGGATGTTTGGCGTGACAAAATAGTATCCTCAGGCATCTCCTCAATGGCACCAACATCATCTTGAGAAGAGTCGGTGCCATTTTCAGAATTCTCTTTCACAATGCTTACAATATCAGGCATCTTTTAGAAGAAAATAAGACCTTAGATATTGTAATGACATGCTAAGTTTTTAAACAATAAAGATGGGCACACCCAGCCAAAATAACAGCCACTATCAAGAAGCACCATTTTCACCGATATCATTTAAGACCATAAAGGAACCTGGGGAGAAAAGGAAAAAGGAAATTATCATGCAACTCTGAGCAATCAACCTGCACACTGATAGGCTAAATCTAGGGAACTATAATAAGATTACAAATTCATGCAGCTTAAAATTCCAGCAGTAGAAAAGTAGCCAACAATGCCAAAACAATATTCTCCGAATTGGGGAAACAAAAAAGTTCATGCAGCATGTACATTTTTGCTACAACGAAGTTTAAAACAAAAAGTGGCCTTCAATGCCTCAAAAGGATATGAACCAATTGACTAACTGCTCGTATTATAGCCGTGTCAGATATAGTCAGAATCTTTCTTACTGGTGTAACAAATCTGAGCTTGAGATGAGGTCCACATCAAGCACCACAGATATGTGATACTGAGTTCCGATACTTTCTTAAAGAATAGATTATGAAGATAACATTTCTGAAAAACTCCTGAAGAATATGGGGCAATTAGCAATCATGTTTAATTACCTAGAGATAGGGTAAAACAAAGAAAACTTAAAGATGAACGGGTGGGGATGACCAACAACTCAAAAGTGTGGCACTTCCGTTTCCAGGAAATACTGCAAGTTGTTGGAATGAGTGATCATGCCACGTGGTCACAAAATTATTCAGTGAGAGAATTCTGTGCCATACACTACATCCACCTGAGAAGTAAACATTTGCACTCCTATGGGCTTTTAGCATAAATTACATTCCTACCCTTTTTTTGCGCTCCTATAGGCTTGTAATTGTAAAATTATCCTATAATTTTTTTTTTTTTGGCTACTACATTCCATGATTGGATTTCAACTACTATGTTTCTTATCCGCAATATGCTGATCATGATTAAAACCCAATGACCTCCTGCAACTAGGCAAAAAACATCGTAATTACATCATAGGAAACAACAACATTCCAACCATCAACATCCACCATTTCACCAATCAACAAAACAATAATACAACCTAACACAATCAGTGAAAAGGGCATGCAAAGACGCTTAATTCATAAAAATGACCTAATTTTGCGTTACTTAACTTCAAGGGCAGTTATACTGGATTTTAGTACAAAATGCTCACCTTCAGGGCGTACATTTAGCTTCACATTTTGCACAAAAATAATTACAAATGTCCTTCAAAACAGACAGCCTAAAAGTACACCATCTTCATCTATTAGACATCCAAGAACGCCCTTTTCATAGAATTTTCCAGTTACATTGAGTATAACATTAATAAACTGGTGGATCACCAGCTAAATGACATTGTCAAATTCCAAAATTGCGCCAATCTTTAGGAAGCAGGATAGAAGATATTGGACAATGATCTTACAGAAACAGAGAATAATTAAAATATAAACCTGAAAATAGCAAGGAAACGAAGAAGCTAACCAAAGAACAAACTTTAATTGAACTTACCTAAGATTTATAGTTTTCCACAATTGCCTCGGATTTGGTAGTGCTGAAGAGCTCGAGGTGGTTGGGAGTCCACGGAGGAGAAAAGGGTTCTCGTCGGCGGTGCAGGAAAGGCTGAACAATTGCAACTTGAGGTTTTTGACGGTGGCGGGTAGCGGCGGAGCGCGGCGGTTGAAAGGGTACTGATGGCTCTGTAATGTAAATACCGAAAAGGGGTCGTACGAAGAAAGGGAAAATCACATAACTAGTCCCTTTTCTTTATGCTTTGTACGCTTTTAGTCCTTCGTATATGAAATGAATTGTTTTGGTCCCTCAAAATTTGAAAAAAGTTGCGTTCTAGTCCAAGCTCTATTTGTGGTTTGTTGAGCATAACAACAAATGATTCGAACATATTTTTTCTTGCTTTTTTTTCCTTGTCAACTTATGATTTTTGGCCCTCTACAATGTAAGCTGCACATGAGAGCTTTTCATTAGAGAATTAGGTTGAATATGGAATAAAACTACAATTTAACATTTTAAACTGTTAGGGACTAAACACTTCAAAACAAAAGAGAGGAACTAAAAAACAACGTGGTTCTCCCATTTCCTTAATTATCATTTCTGTTTTCATACATCCCAAATTATTTTTCATGGCCTAAAAAGAGGAGGAAAAAAACATTTGTATTTTGCCCTTAAAATGGAAAAAAAAAAAAGAAACTAAAGTCATACTTCAACATAAAAGACTTAAATGATTGAATTTGAAGTTTCAAAAGACACTAATAAGATTTGAGTTTAAATTAAGAGCATTTTCTTAGGTGGTCAAACGTCAAAACTTTTGAACTATGGACAAACCTGACCTTAACAAATAAAATAGGATGCGAAGAACTTATAAAGATTATTTGTTTGATTAGAGGAAAAATTATGTAGCAAAGTAAATGAAAGAAAGTGAAGTAAAGAAAAGAGACATTCACTTTCTAATGCATGTTTTTTTTGACAAGGAGAAAAAATTTGAGAGGAAATAGATACAGTAACACTCAATAAATAATAGCCTTTATTAAATAAGTAATTTTTTCAATCCCAATTTGGGCTAACGAGTTAAATTAATAATTTTAACAAAATAATAAGATAATAAATTTTTTTGAAAACCCTACATAACCTTTGGTCCCATTCATATCATAATTCAATAATCCACTAAACTTATATATCATAGTTTCCTCAACTATGAATCTATTGTTGTTTCTTTTTTCCTTAAGATATGAGTCTAAAATGACATCATTTATGTACGTACATTGAAGACATCAATAGAATTAAATTATAATTGAAAATAAAAAAGATGTGAATTGGTTTGTGTTCCTCAGACTTTTAGCCTCCTTTTATCAATAAAATAATTCATATTTTTATAAATTAAAATAAAACTTTAGTTGAGTACACTTGATAAATTAATAAATTAGGAAAGTGTTTATTTGCACTCTATCTTTTGTTAATTTACACTCCCAACATTTATTTTATTATATAGTCTAATAAATGAAAACTATATAACTAAAATGATTGTGGGAGTGTGAATAACAAAAATAGAGTACGAATAATATTTCCCATAAATTATTAATTTATCAATTAATTAATACCTCTTTAAATTAATAGAATTTGTGTGATCCCAAGGCTATCAATTTATAGAGATTTTACTATAATAAGCGATAGTAATTAAGAATGTTGTGTGCAACTAACTTTTTTTCCTCCAAAGTTACAAAAAAGGTGTAAGAAAATTTTGTAACTTTCCTACAAAACAAAGTACTTTGGTTGCGTGCAAAAAGGGAGGAAGAAAAAAACTTATTCTCCGTCACTTTCCTTCACTACTACACACGAACAGACACTACTTTAAGGAAGGAATATTAAAGCTTCGAATTGAGGTAGATTTCGATTAAATAGCTAATTCGAATAAATCCTCTTGAAAAATAAGTGCTCTTTTTCTCACCTTATTCTCCTTAAGGATGAATTGCACCAATCTACCCAACATTACAATATTTTCAACTTGGTGCAATCGGGTCGAACAATTCAATTTGTGAAAAGTTCGATCATGTGTACCTCATATAGTTCTGTAAAGTGACCAGATTATCCCCATGAAAATTAATAATTGACATGGCTAAAAAACTATATATATAAAAGAAGTGAACTATTACAGTGTAAGCAGAAGTTGTCTGATAGGGATTTTCTTTTATTACACTCACTAAGTTTCAATCCGATATATTATGTATTTTTCATAAACTAAATAATACCAATTATTTTCTAACTGTTCTAATATTATTATTTTTTATTAATTTCTTTCTCCACAACAACTCAACAATGGTACTTGGGGTAACTAATTGATTGTAATATTAATTTTCTATTTTCGTCTTTTTGTTTTCATATTATTAACATAAAGGACAACCATAAACTAGAGGAAGATTAAATGATCAAAATTTTAGGAAGTAAAGGACAAAAGACCACTTAAGCCTCAACTCTGCTGGATTCCTCCGCGAACTTAACGTGCTAGGGTCGGGTTGGAGCGCCGGGCCCGGGTCGCAGGAGATTAGTCGAGCCCCGTAAGAATTGACCCGAACACCCCTGTGTCGACAAAAAAAAAAAAAAAAGACCACTCAAGCCTGTCGGCCGAGCCTTACTATTTATCCCGCTAAAGCTTGAAGACTAATGCATTGATTTTTCATTTATTAGGCTCCAGAAGATTATTTTACTTTATCAGATAACTGTAGAAGAACAGATGGCAACAACATTATCCACGGCCAGGAGTCCGGTAGTGCTAAAACTTTTGTATAGAAGGAGAAAGCTCAAGGAGAAAGAGGCAAGCCCTATAATTAGAGTTGTAAATCGAAACAAGCAACTTGGCACCCGGCTTGAATTCGATTCGAGCCAACCTCACTCAAACTTGTTTATTTAGGTATCAATCCAAATCAGAACATGATTTTAAATTCGAAAATATTAACAAACTATTCACGATTTTCACGTTGTCTGACTCGACATGTTCAGAAATATATATGATAAGTAAATTTTATAAAAATATACTTATAGTTTTCCTTCTTTAACTCCACTTCTATTCCTTCTTTTATATTGCTTATCTTCTAAAATAGCAAGCATATAATACAGACTTAAAGTCATCTATTACTTAATTAAAATATTAGTAGTGCTTGTATTTAATAAATGAAAAAGATTGAATTTTCACTGATTAGCAGACAAATTGACAACTTATTATAACTTGTAAGTTTATAAGATTGTGCAACTTTTGTTTTCAAATTTTGGAAATACAGACTAATAACTATAAGTCACCGAACGAGCTTTGATTGTATGTACTTGAATTCGATATTTTGACAAGTCAAATCAAATTTTCTGTGAGTTAAACTTAAATAATTTGTAATTTTGTATGAATTACTTGTAAAATGTCATAGCAAATGTGCAATTATTATGCATTGAACCATAAGAATAATAATAAAATGTCACACCTTTATTATAAAAATATACAAACAATTAAGAATAAATTACAATTTGCAGTGTCAATGTCACACTGTTCAAGGATGGTTGTCCTGTCCCAGGTCGCAGCCTTATTATCAAATTCAACAAAGTTCACACAAATTTAAGCGAAGTACACAGCAAGACTATGGAAGCCATACATATGATATACTTGAAAGGGTTAATTCCACTTTATCCCCTCAAACTTTGAACAATTATCCACTTCAGTCCCTAAACTTCAAAATGGGACACTTAATTCCCTAAAGTTATAAATACCTCCCACTTAAGTCCCTAAACTTATAAAATAGGACACTTAAATCCCTAAATTCTTATAAAATAGGACACTTCGACCACCAACGGCATTCAGGATTTGTTAACGATTTTCCTTAAGTCGGAGGTATTTATAAGTTTAGGGACTTAAGTGCCCCATTTTGAAGTTTAGGGACTGAAGTGGGTAATCGTCCAAAGTTTGGGGGGACAAAGTGGAATTAACCCTACTTGAAAAGGCAACCCAAGAACGCCCCAAGAATTTTCTGACCAACCAAGGCTGCTGTAAAGATGCATATCCACCATTTTTATTCTTGCCCTGGCACATTTGCCAAGAACAGAACCGTCAGTATCTGATTGTCCATTGCCTAATTTACCTTGGCATGTGTAACCACCACAAAATCTGCACTCTTCATTACTTCTGCAAAGTTTTACTTCACAAGAGCCTCTAAAGGCTTGTTGTATCTTAGGCTTGAGCAAACCTCCATCTCCCCTTGGCGATACTAAAACTGCACATTGCACACCATATCAACAAAAGACCACTAGCAAATATCGTAGTTAAACATTTGATGGCATAATTAATTGCACTAATAACAAAAGTTCAGTCTTGTCAATAAGGCTCCCAAATGTTTTATTTCATAAATTTTTCTCTTCATACAAAGATGTTGTGCCAATGTAACTCCTTGACCACATATGAAATAAAAAAAAAATTGTTTC
This sequence comes from Coffea eugenioides, assembly GCF_003713205.1. Classification (NCBI taxonomy): domain Eukaryota; kingdom Viridiplantae; phylum Streptophyta; class Magnoliopsida; order Gentianales; family Rubiaceae; genus Coffea; species Coffea eugenioides. Next base: position 41,164,740 of record NC_040037.1, read on the forward strand.
GAACGTTGTTCCTCCTACTAAAAGGCAAAAACTGTTGTAAGTTGAAGGGGCAAAAGTAGAAGAATGTTATAATTAAGAAGACGAAAATGGGGGCTTTCGCTAGGGCTACAAAAAATGCACGTAAATTTTCGGTGCTAAATTAAAAATATCTAGTAAATTGGAGTGCCAAAACTAAATGAGAACAAAGTTTTGAAGGGTTAATGGAAAGGTATTTTGTAATGGAGACTTCTTTTGAAATTTCTTAAAGGCTTCAAGCTGGTAATTGAATTTGAAAAAATAATTTTTAAAAAATATGGTGGTAGGTGTATATATATATATATATCCTATCAAACAAGACTTTGATATGTAGAATGCCAAAATGCTGTCAATATGCTCTCAAGTTGTGAAACATATAGGTCAAAAGAGTAACGTTCAGTACTTTAATGCTATTAAAACACTCTTCTAAATTAGTGGGGAGATAGGATGTAGGGGGAGAGGGGAAGAAGAGTACTAACAAATTGAATTGATGAAAAGAGCCAACAGGAAAATGAAGGTGAGCTGCTTCATGACTTCTTGTTAATCACTGCAAATGGAAATGCGAGAATGGTTTTGTAGGCAATGAATTTATACCATGCACTTTTATTAGTCCATGCGGCCTGCGGTTAAACCAACAGAACAAGTCTAAAAAGTTGCCTTTTTGCCATTTATTTATTTGTTTTTGGAAAGGATGGTACTCGTTATTCTTCAGCTACGGGGAATCAAAGAATTGACGTATGTCAGGTTTGGTCCTTTAATTGTTTCTGAAAGTTCATGGTCAAGATTTGACTAAAAAATATATATAGGGTTCATATTTTATCTTGTACCTCGTTTTTCACATTATGTATGGGACTTATAAAATTTTATTCTATAATCATACGTTGTTGAAAGTGAGTTACATTGTGTATAATTTACATAAAATCACTCTGAACGGTTTTCCTGATAATCGTTCGGGCCCTTGTTCGTCCTTAAATGGATTGGATAGGTACCAATTCCTTTTTTTTTTCTTTAATCCTTCAATAACACCACCATCCCCCCTCCCCCGCCCCCCCAAAAAAAACCAAAAAAGAAATGGGAGCCAGCAAACAATAATATATTCAGAGGTATTGCAATCACCGGCACTAAAAAAAAAATTTGTTTTTTCTACCCATAGTAAACCCAATATAGAGGTAAAAAGTTAAATTTTACAAAGATAGTTTACAAATGTAATTAGTTCAGAAAATGTACGTCGACATTTGAAAATTGATGAAGAGATTTCAACTTTTAGAAATACAAAGCAACACCACTTAATATTCCTTCAGTTAATTATTTTGAAATTAAACCGTTTTGGCTGAATTTTGTAGCAATGGATTTAATCCATTTTAGTGGAATCGACTTACAGCCTTCATGATGTCAATACATAAGACAAGACTAAAAGTTACCCTTTACTATTTATTAATTTACTTGGTGTAGAATAAATACAAGTCCGCTAGGTATTCTGTAGCAATTGGGATTCAAAGAAATGGGGTTTGCCAATTTTGTGACTCGATTATACCACTTTTGCTTATTTCTTTTTCCCCAACAGGACCTGAAGAAGCTGATATTTGTCAACAATAAGCATTCTTAGCAATTTTGTTTTTTTTTTCCTCGTACCCATAGTGTTGAGTTGCTAAAAAGGTTTTGGTATATGTTAATCATACTCCACATTTTTTAAAAGTGGACAGGTATTAAAAAAGTGAGCTGGCTTAATGATAATGTAGATGATGAGTCCTTCTTAGCTATAATCACCAGAGATATTAGACAGCAGAAAGAATTCTTTTGGAATTGTACTTTTACTTTAATTTGTAGAAGCTCCAATAGAACTAGACCAATTTTACACGTGAAGTGGGAATTAGATTTTCCCTTGTGGCTTGCAAGAGAGACACATAGTATTGATTAGAAGTGTCAATATGGGTGACTTGGGTGGATTGAAATAGGTAATGAGTATAATTGAGTCAATCTATTTATATTTATTTAATTAGGAATATATACGAGTCGAGTTTAAATTCGAGTAGTGCTATACTTGAATTCGATTCAAACACCATTGACACCCTACTTAAGCTCGAGCAAGCTCGGAAATAGAGAATTGAACTTAACTTGTTGAAACGGTAAAAAAACTCAAACTCGACTCGATATGGCTCGAGTCAAGATCAAGCCATATCGAGCTCAAGTACTCTATGATGCTTCAAGCATAGAACCTTGATCATACCCATTTTTGAGCCATTAAGCTCGAAACTTGGAGAATGAAATTGAATTGTGTCTACAAATTCTATTACCTTTTTCCCATTAAAGAATTTTATTAAGTATGCAAATCAACTTGTAAATTATCTAAAAGCATAAACCCTTAGTGGTAATGGCATATTTAAAAAAATATATTATTTAAATTAAAAAGTACTTGATGAGTAGCTCATCAAGTTCCACTAGTATATATTTGGGCTTGAAATTCGACTTGCTTCCCAATCAAACAGCTTGAGCTCGAGCTCAAACTTGGTCAACCTGAGCTGAAGCCGAGCAATTGATCGAATTGCTTGCGAGTAGCTCGATTCACAATCAACCTTACATTTAATTAGATGGATACAAATGGATAAATCAAAAAATGAGTAGGATAACTCAATTACCATTTACAATCCATTTATTTTATCTTTTTACAAATTCATTTATAAACTAAATTACCAATTTATAACCTTCTCTGCACTCATCACTAATTTAAATATTTACTTATAATATCCAACAAGACTAATTAACATTTTTTCAACCCGTTCAAATGTTGCAAAATTGCAAACTATTTAATAATTAAATGATAATAACACAAAAATTTGAATTAAATAATATGTAATTAGTAGATGGCACAAATTTCATTTAAGAAAATAAAACAGAAATGAGGGTCTCCAAAAATCAGTCATGGTCTCTGTAAATGGTGCCACAAAATGAATCAAGTACCATTCCAAAGAAAAAAAAAATATAACATCAAGTACAAGTTAATGATTCAAATTTAAATCTTGTTAAAGTGTCCAATTGTTTCCCAGAAAAAGGACAAAGAAAAATGAAAATCCACAAGGCTAATTTCTCTAAACAAAGAATTCCTTTGTTGAATCACGCAATATGTCACCAACATCGAAAAAGGAGAGGAATATATACTGAGTAGAAGATAGATAGATCAGAGGATGTTACGAGAAGCACCAATTGGAGCTAACAAGAATTTGGAGGACTTCTTCTTTCGTTCTTTTAGTCAAACCTTTCATCTTGCTGAAACATTCACTGACTTTAGCAAAGAAAGGAATTCATTAATTTCAGGAGAGAGTGATTGGTGGAAGAGATAGGGTGATGGGGGAGGGAAACAAGAAGTGGCAGAAAAGAGGAAGCCGGGAGAGGACTTACTGGTGAAGGCGGAGGAGAAGACAGTGGTGGGGAGGCTGGGAGCTCATCGGAGGAGGAGTGACAATAGGTGGCCATAAAATGGATATAATTGATCAATCCATTTAAATTTAAATTTAGAAATCTAAAAATATCCATGCCCCCTTATTTGTGGGTGTGTACGGGTAGCCTTGATGGAGCAGTTGCTTCCTTTTGTGAATGTGTGTGAAGGCATGTTTATATCAATAGAAATACAAATGACATTTTGGCAAAAAAAATGAAAGAGATTAACATTGCAACTTGAACTGTAAAGAGGTAATTAACAAGTGTACAAGTTCGGCTAAATCATAGCGAAATAAAAATACTTAAATACATAAAACTTTTCCTATATTTAGTATTCAAAGTAAATGAATGGCAAAGACAATGAATTTATGGCGAGTAAGCTACAAAGAAAATGGATTAAAAGGAACCTTCCTTCCTTCACCAAGGTAATCTTATTGCAGCTAATAAATTACAGCGTTGATACAGTACTACTATATGCTTTGCTATGTTTTGACAAGGTATTTATAATATAAAATTGTTTTCTTATACAGTAAAAATATGGGAAAAAAAATTTATGTGAAGGTGCTTTAAATTATTATCAATCTAAAGTAGAACTTGACCTTTTAAAGCGCCCACAAGAACCCACAACTTGTTTATTGGCATCAATTGGTCTAGTAAAAAAAGTGTATTCCTTGATTTGAAGAAGGTAGACTTTACTAACCAGGCCAAGGCTGCTGCTATAGTGGTGGTTCTTGAAGATGATGCATATTGCATTCTTTGTCAGTCTGCTTTGGAAAACCATTAAACATCTACGTTTTACTTGTCCATGTTCTTCTGAAGGTTTGTTGGAAACAGGTTCTGGCCTGGAAGTTGATTCCTAAAAGACTTCCTTCCTTGTCTATTAGAGTTCGTTTAGATTGCTATTTTCTAGAGTTTTTACAAAATAAATATACGGTAACGATTTAATGTACGTGAAGTAAAAAGATTATTGAAAAATATGTTCATAAAAATTTTTAGAAGAAAAATTACAATCCAAATAAGGCCTTAAATTTCTGTGGTAATTTAAGCATGGTTTTCAGCAGTTGTTTGTTGGATTATGTCTAGAGGGCTTTCCTTGGCAGCTTCTGTTGATTGTTCTTGGAACGTCAGAAATTAAGGGCATTTCCAGGAAATAAGGATGAGATTCTTTGATAGGTGGTTCACATTGATCATGCAAGTATGTAGTTCACATTGATGTGTGGGTGATGGGCAATAAGAAAGGGATTCTTTGGGTAATTGCACCATACAATTGATGGATTAAATTGGGCGAATTTGAAATTGCATAGATAAGATTGATTATATGAACAAGTTTCGATAAGGAAATAACTGTGTTAGATCTTGGGGACTTTTTGAACTCTTTTTATCTCTATCCATTAAAGTTCAAAAGAAAGAAAGAAAAAAAAGAAAAAGCAATCTCCCTAAGAAGTAAGAAGGCGACAAATATTTGATAATTACCTACATTTAACTCTGTGCTACAATTATTCATCATATATCTATTTTAATTTTTCGTTCAAAATGAAGCTATACAGCAATAATCAACATAAACAGATATACAGTTCTACTGCAATTCTTGAAACTCAATCTTGGCTTATATTTTATATTATGGTACTACTACTAGTACATTATAGGCACCAAAATGAACCTATGCAGACTAGATTTCATGCACTCATCGCACAATCAGGGAATATACCCCAAAGGGATGGAAGTAAAACAAGAAAGCACCAAGATTGCAGGAAATTCAGAGATGAAACCCTGACAGAATAGTTGGCTACTTGTCTACCTATACAGTATTAAGTAAACTATCCCCCCTAATTGCAGGCATATAAGTTGCTTTCTCCTACAGTTTCAGGCATTCCATCCAGTAAACAATCGATTGGAGGTATAGTTAAGGTCTCCTGAATCCCATATGCATTCCAGCAGAATGGATCATCTACCAATATACCTTCGAACGGAAGCAGCTCAACTTCAGACATTGTTATATTTGTGCAGGCCACTGTATCACTGCAGGCGAAGTGGATTGGAGGGCTTCTCACATCATAAGTGCCCTTTATGTTCCTAAACGATACGTCCGATAGGTAAACGGCTGAAGTCTGATTTCGACACGCCTTTGACAGGCAGTAGTATTGGTCTATGATTATGCAGTTTCTAACATTGTCCATCTGGATGTCCTCAAAGTATATGCCTGTTACAGATCCTGCACCTCCCTGCCATGTCTTTATCCTGACTCCGTTGTCTGAGTCCTTTATGATGGCATTCCGGACTGTTATGTTCGAAACACATGCCCGGGAATTGTGCACTCCTAGGCTCCCAATGCTGCAAAATCGATGACGAGGTTAGTGTTACATATCCGAAAGAAGTATACAAATTTTGTCGAGCTAGTACGGAAAGGACAAAGAAAGCTGTTCTGTTTCAGATGTACTGTGAACAGAATTTCCAAGAAAAATGTTTGCTTATGATTTCTATCAGTGATCAACATTTTGGATGCAATGAAACTGCGCTTGGTTATTATGTACAGAGATAAATTAGTGCACTTTTAGGCAGCAGCGGAGCTAGGACCCTAAATCAGGAGGTGCGACGTGTAACTCTCATGTTTGATGTGACAATACTGTTTGATAGATATTTTTGTCACATGTACCATTAAATCTAATTTTTTGACTTTAATTTAGCAGTAAGATCATTCTACTTATTTGAGTTAGGAACATAAAAATTTAGAAAAAAGTTAAAAAAAAGCATTTCTTATTTGTCTAAACACACATTTTCCAACAATTTTTTTCATCTCACATACTTCACAAAAAAGGGCAAATTACAATTTACCCCCATGTGGTCTAGTGTTTTATTACATAACCCCCTATGATTTCAAAAACTATACATGACCCCCTCATGGTTTGAATTAAAGTGTCAAAGTGACGGAATTTGCAATCCATAACGGAGTCAACTAAAATGTCAAAAATATCCCTATGTAAAGTTAAAAATTATTTATTAACCAAAAGGGGGTTATGTATATATATTGAAAATCATAAGGGGTTTATGTGGTAAAACACTAAAGTATAAGGGGGTTATATAATAAAGCACTAAAGTATAAGGGGGTTATATGGTAAAATATAAAACCATACAGGATTAAAGTGTCATGCATATTATGTTTATATATTTTGGTCACTTAAACCATTTTAACTTTTAAACAAAGGTAATTTCGACATTTTCATATGGTCTGTTATGGATGATCATTTTCGTCAGTTGACGCTTTAATCCAAACTATGAGGGTGTTATATATAGCTTTTAAAACTAGAGGGGGGTTATGTGAAAATTAGCTATACCACAGGGGATAAAGTGTAATTTGCCCTGAAAAAATGCTATAGCAAAGAAAAATTTTCAAATAATCTTCAATTCAAATGGATCAATCATTATATAACTTGAAGTGGATCCAAGAGTCTAACAAAAGATAATCATTATGATATCTTAATAGTTAAGGGGGCAATGGAACTATAAAATGTAATTGCACAAAATTTAGAGGAGCCAAATATAATGTAATTCAGAAACTTCTCAAATTTTCTAAGGCTATTTTGTGATTTTACCAAAGTTGAGAGGGGGCAATTACCCGCCCTCAACTGTATGTGGCTCCACCACTACTTTTAGGCATTGATCATTTATGGAAGAACATATAACAAAATTAGGTATCTGTTCTCCTACAATTTTAGGCATTCCTTTCACTCTAGAGAGGAATGGAAATTCCACGCTCCAATATAACCAATTGCATAACATCATATCAGTGAATAGCATTCCAATCTGGCCCAGTCCCGTGAATCAATTTACGCAATTCAGTTTCAGGTCTGCTGTCTGTTATGACAGTAAAAGAATGCAGGTTCTTGAAAAAAAAATGAAATTTCATTGGACTAGGCTAAACTCTGCATCTGGCTTGGACATCTAGTATTTCCTTCCCTCCACTCCTATATAAAAATAACCACCCAACTTTTGCAATCCGGCATTAAAATAAAACGTTGTGGATTCACTATCAGACAGACTAGATACAGGCAGGACAAGCTAAAACATGCTGAAGTCAAGCAATTCGGCTTGTCATTTATTCAATTTCAGTTGTATATAGAGTAAAAAGGTAAGGCAGGGCACACACCTGATCCCATGGCTAGGTCCACAAGTGACAGATTCTATATCGACATTTGAACAACCAGGACCAATCGATATGCAATCATCGCCTACAAGACGAGTGAATACATGAATCAGTGCAGATTCAGATTGACTGGAAGGTTATTAAACATGAAGAAAATCCAATGATTCAAGGGCATTTGAACTACCATTTGCGATTACTGAGTTGTATATTCCAACAGATTTAGTGTTCTCGACGTGAATTCCATCCGTATTCGGGCTAAGCTTAGGGGAAGAGATCGACACTGTATCGATGATCACACCTTCACATCCATCAAACTTTACATGAAACTTTGGACTATTTTGGATTCGCAAATTTGTCACCATCAAATTGGAGCTCATAAAGAACCGTATAAGCTGCAGCAAGGCAGATTGAATTTAAGTTCAGTACCACTTCAAAATTTCACTATATTGAATGCAACTGATTAAATTGGATGTTTGGTTGAATTTACTCACAGCTGGGCTGTCACATGGTCCAGGCAATGTTGAGCCATGAGGTCCCTGAAAATGGCATTCCATAGCATTTATTAGCCTTTGATCAATATTGAGTAATTGGAATAGGCACTTGTATTACTTTCAGAAGTACACACCAGAAAACTAATATTAGTACTGCAGAATGAATGTCCAGATTTCCAGTTAAGCTCCGTTAATGGCTTGAAAATGAATGCAGAAAATAGTAGGCCACTGAGGAAAACTAAAACTAAGTACCATGTGAGGTTTGCAAGGTAGTGACCACCATTTTTCACCATTGCCTTCAATAGTACCAGTTCCAGTCAGTGTCATGTCATTTAGTCGATAAAATACAAGCCATTGCTGAGGGCTGTCACCTTTTGGCCAGCAATCAGGTCCATTAGGCGCCATTAGGACCCCATCAACCTTGAAAAAAGTTAAGTAATATGTTAAGTAATACACTTTAAATTATCCTAAAATTGTCCAGTATAACAACTTACAAAGTAATAACCATAAAACAACGACAATTTCGAATATAGCATTAGATAAAACAACTTAAACATTACTTATTCCTTCCCTAGAACAAGCATTTGATAAATTCTCAACTGTACTCCATTTCTAAAAGTTTTAAGAAAACAAGAACAAAAACAGATGAGGGATAAATTTTGCTGTCTTACTTGAAAGACAAGACCAGGTTTGCAAGGTCCTGAAAAAATTGTTGAAGTGATCAAGAAAACATAGTTTTCAGGAACCAAAAGAACACTTGATTCTGCTTGACAAGCTTCCTTCCAAGCATCTCTAAATGCAGCAGTGTCATCAGTTGAACCATCACCAACTGCCCCGAAATCCATGACATTGAAAGTGCATCCTGTGGTAGAATTTCCAGGATCAGGAGACACAGGACTGCTGGAATTTCCAGGGTCATCACTATATGGAGGATTGCTCGGGTCTGAAGAAATAGGAGGAGGATAATCAGGGTTATCGGAGCCAGGGTCACCAGGACTAGGTGCATAGACAGGGGAACCAGCATTTCCATTATTGCTCTTATGCTTCTTATGACTGTGAATATGATGCCTTCCTTCCACATCGCTTGAATTCTGAAGCAGGAAAATTGCAATGATCCCTATAAACAAAATCCATTTACGAGAATCCATTTCCTGTGATGAACTAAGGAAGTGTTCTATGTGTAACAATGCTTCAAAATTAGACCAGCATTTGAATAGTTCGACCAATGTGGAGGAATTTCTTTTTCTAACTGTGGAGAAATTAGTGTGAAAATTCAAGTGAATGAAAGAGGAAGAACTGAGGCAGACGATAGGTGGGAAAGAAGAAGCAGAAGATGTCTAATGGCAAGAATCATGTGAAGTAGGGGCTACAAATTTATACCCAAATGTACCTCACTTGGAGAATGTCTAACATGCAACGTACAGACACGTGTTGTCTTTAGGCTGATCCAAATATCACTGTCAACTATTACAAGAGTATACTCCTCTTCAATAAACATCAAGCCATGGGCAGGAATGGCTTCTGTGGCAATCTTGGCAGAGGGATCTCCTTGTTTCTTAGTGCATTTCTTTCTCTAAGACCTAATTTTCATGGTTATTTTTTGTTTTCAGATGACCAAGAAACCTCTCCATGGTATGACAGAAAAAGTACCTATGCATTTACATGTAACGCCTCATATTTGAGTTGACCTAATAACTTTTTACGGATAGTTTAAATTTGTGAGTTATTATGTTAGACCAAAGTTCGGTGTTACAGGAAAATCAACTGTATGATTTATATGCAATGCATTTTTTTCAGATTGCTTTAGGGTCCAAAATTACGAGATTGTTGATCCAAATATACAGTTCCATTACCGTCTCCTACCTTAGAAACCATACAAGTCGCCAATGCAGGAATGATTGAAGGTTTTAGTGAACATAGTTCTTCATCATATTGTAATTGACTTTGCTACTTCTCTGGATGGTCTTGTGATCTGTTTTGAGGTTGTAGTGTTCTTAAAAAAGGTGCCAACATCGACAGCCACTAATTTCAGATCAAACTAAAACTTTAAAAACAGTCTGCTTTTTGCTTGAAAGTGGATGCAGCAAAACTATAAAACTAGTCATTATATTTTAACATTTGTTAGGTCTGTAGCCTAGCCTATAATAAATTGCATACAAATACAACCAGGCTTTTTGTTTTCAGGAGTTTCCAGATTATTAAGAATGTGAACGAAAAAAGCATTTCTTGGTTCCCTGTGGATGTTGCCTTTCCTTTGTCCCTTACCACAAACTGGACCAAAAGAAAATCTTAAATTCCTTCAGCTCCGCTGCCAAGAAATTGTATTTTGTACTATTCACTGTCTTGGACATGGCTAACCAGCCCATTTGACCACATTTTCACTTGAAGGACAATTTAGGTCGTCCTGACTTAGAAACAAATTTTATCTCTATTGTTTGTTCAGTGAACTAGGCAATTTCCTTAAGCTGATTTGAGCCAAACCAAAAAAAAAAAATTGTAAAATTCTAAATTCAAGACTCTATGAAAGTGCTATATATGTGGCCTCAATTCATTGATTTGAAGACAAATGATGAATCAATATGAAATTCATTTATTTGGGTTATCATAGATTATTTATAGCTGGAATTTCAATCAATGTGAAGCCTAAAGTTTCTGTACTCCAATTTTAAAAAGTGAAGGGTGGGGGGTGGGGCAGCCACACATGTGTGATTGTGAATGAAGATAAGCAATAAAGAGAGAATTAATTTGGAGGATGAGGAATAAGAAAAAAAAAAAAAGATTCAAAAACAAAAGACAGATTGATTCTAGTGAATGTGGTTTGATGTAAAAGGAAAGTTGGTCTCGTGAACCTTTGTTGTTTGGTAGCATCTTGTGGTCATGGAAGTCGGAACTGTGTAGTACATGCAGACAACAGATTAAGCCTTTCACGGGTGCATGTGTCGATCCATAATAGTGCCCTAAAGCAATTATACAGTCCTGTGAACCCAAGAGGTACTACTTGCAAATAATTTCATAAAACTAACATAATCAGTCCATAATCAGATCTACGATAACTCCCTAAAATAACAATCATAGTTGTCGTGATTTGTGAAACCCCAAGATACTACATCAACAATGTCATTAGATTAACATGTATAATAATTAGTTAATAATAAACATCCCCAGAAAAAGAGGTTAATTAAAAACACAAAACTATGCATAACTTCACTTCTCACCTAAGCCATGTTGGTAGGTATAATTGAACCCTAAGCTAAACATGTTACTTATAAACAACTTTTTTTTTTTTTTTTTCCAGTGTAAGCGGGAGGACTCGAATCCGAAACCTCTTACTTACACTCCCTACCCCTGTACCACCCAATCCAACCCTTCCCAAAAACAACTTATAAACAACTTAGTATAAGATAACCATGCATTTCAAATAACAAAATTTTTTTTGGGTTTTTGTTTTGTTTTTTTTTTTTTGGGGTTGGGGGAGGGGGGGGGAGCAACTGTTCAAGACTGTGTCTAGTTTTGCAACACAGAAGTAGGAGTAAACCCACAGTTGAGAAATGACATTTGCCCTGTGTATTAGTAATATAAGATCCATAGAAGTTACCATATATTAGGAACTGAATATCTAACCGTTTGGGCTGTATTTTTTAAGAGTTTTTTTTTTTTTTTTTGCGGAAAATAGCTATAGTGCTTTAATAAGGTGTGATATATGTGAAATAAAAAGGTAGCAAGAGAATATTTTTTATTATTCAAAAAAAGAACATTAAAAAAGCTCAAAAAGAGAATATTTTTTAATAAGGTACGACATATGTGAAATATTTTTTTATTATTAAAAAAAGAGAATATTTTTAAAAAGCTCAAAAAAGTTTCGACAAAAAATAACAATCTAAATAGGACATTAACATTTCCTCTTGCTTGGTTTAGCCATTACAAATTGAACTTAAATGTTCTTAAACTTTTTAAACTGTCTATCTAAATAGATATACTTAAGTTGGTAAACTTTTCCAAATCTGTTGGCTGACCATCAAATTGTGTATCATCATATTGTTTAAGATATAATACCAGCTTAACATCATACCGCTTTCTATTTAACTATTAGTAAACAAGATCTAGGTAGTTGAACAAATTTGCATGTTGGAACTTGAATTTGTGTCAGAACAGATGAATAAGTATATAGATTTGTTCATTGCATCTTATAAATTTGATGAAATCTGTAGGCTGAGAGCAAGATTTTGAAGGGCTACTATTGCGAGGAGAGAACACCGTAAAATAGAGTTTCTGCCTAATATAATCCCTTTTGATGGGCAAGATTGTACTGCTGCCACGTAAAAGAAATGAAAAGGAAAATACTACCACGACTATTGTTTGTTTCACCATTGGGGCTTTGGTCCAGTGATCACTGCCAAGTCTTGGTGGTGCGGGAGATTCACAAAAATTGTCACAATATATGACGGTTTTCAGTGGTTATTTTCTATGGAGTTTCTACTCACATCGAGTCCCTTTTTCCTCTCCCTAAATTAGGCTAGATTAGGTTATAGAAATCCTACCGTGCGACAAAAAAAAAAGACTATTATTTGTTTCAATAATATTCAATCCTTAATTGGAAACTGAAAATATTATTAACATATATATATATATCTTCTCACCTATTTTTGTTCTCACATGTAATGCTCAACAAACTGCATCTAGCACACATATCTAGTATGAAGTATGAAAATATAAAAAAAAAAATTAACAGAATTCTAAGTTAATTAAGGGTCGTTTTCATAAATGTCATGCTGTCTATCGGCCAAAAAATGTAGTGATGTATGCAAAGGTTGTCCTAATTTGTCACGGGAAATGTAGCGGCTCGTTCTTAAGGCCCACTGATGGCAATTTTCTGTTTTTATCAGGAGTTATTGAATTCGTAGCTACTTTTTTTTTTTTTTTTTTGAATTGAAGAAGAGGTTTCTACAATTAAAATAGATCTAAACTCTCAACTGAGTAGTTTTCTATGGAAGAAGGCTGCTTTGATTATACTTATTTTCACATATGAGTATATCAATTGTATCTAGGAAAGGATCGATTAGGTGGTACAGAGACAGAGAGTAAAAGTGAGACGTTCCGGATTCAAAACCTCCACTTATATCTTACCAAAAAAAAACAAAAGTACATCAGTTTTAGCCCTAATTTGTCACGGGAAATGCAGCGGCTCGTTCTTAAGGTCCACTCATGACAATTTTCTGTTTTTGTGGGGATTGAGGAATTCTTGAATTCGTTGCTCTTTTTTTTTTTTTTTTGAATTAAAGAAAAGATTTCTCCAATTAAAATAGGTCTAGACTCTCAAGTGAGTTGTTTTCTAGGGAACAAGGCTACGTTGATTATACTTATTTTTTGTCTCTGAAGATTCAGTGTCAACCTGTCTTCTTCAGGTGGTCCTTAAGAGCTGCAATTTTCCATTTTTCTTAGTATAAGCTTTTCATTGTTGCTTCATTTTTGTTAATCCAGCCTTCTTCTTAATTCCCTTTTGGAAATTAAGTCCAAATAAGTTTTCACGAGGAGCACTTTCAACTTTTTAGGCAGCCTTTGCATGACAAGAATTTACTTCATTATCAAATTAAGAGACGCTCGTGAAGTGACAAATTATTGTATTGGAATAAGCTCTAAGACAACTCACCTGTAGGTTAAAGCCACGTGCTTGCATGATTGTGGTTTTCATTATTTTATTTTCAAGAACATACAATGGACTTCATTACTTTTCAGCAAATATTTACAGATGTGCCCCCATCAAATGGAAATTCTTTTGATCATATGCATCCTTTTTTAAGAAAGACAAAACACAAAAATTTCACATTCATCATGAAAAGGCATATATGGAGTATGTTATCAGAGAGCATCAGCACCGAAGAGACAATTTGGACACATTATCAAGGTGGCTGCTTCTCCTCTGGCTCTTGTCACTTGACTATCAAATTGTACAACTGCAGAGTGCATATTATGGTTGATGCCTGTGTTTTGAAACTCGGACCGGGTTGTGACTCGGTCGAGATTAGGGATCAATGGGATCGACTAGAGGTTGATTCATCTAAAAATTGAATGATGTCATTGTGATGTCATAAATGTATTTAATTTTAGAAATTAATATACTATATAAAATTTCTAAAAATGTATTAATATGTTTGATGTTTTTAAGATATATTACAAGAAAATACAAATAAAGTAATATAATCAAGTAGGACTCTATACAATTTAAGGCGCATTCAACAAGTTTAGAATTAAATTGGTGTGCTTATTTGAAAAGTAGTACTAGAATTTAGGACTGTAGCTGTAAATTACAAAATGTTTCTAGATGTATTAACAATTTTCTAACACTCTAGGGAGCACAATAGAATAAATAAATTATTAGGGCATTTAAAGCTATTAAATAATGAAACCTAAATCTTGTGTTTTCTTATTTCTCTACAACTCTAAGGTTCTGTTTGATAAAACTGAATATGAATTCTGAAATCTAAATATTGAAATAGTTAATTTGCTGAATTTTAAGAAAGATGAAAATGATAAAATTATGACAGAGTAGAAAAAATGTGAGTATGGAGAAACTATGACAGTCAATAAATAGCTAGGGAGAAAAGAGAAGTATAAAATCGTTAGATAGAGAATATTAGATTATTTAATTAGATAAGGATTTTGAATGTAATTAACAAATAAAGGTAGATTTGGTAGATAATATAAGGTGATTGAAATAAATCTGTTGATTTTGATCAGAATTAAGCATTCAGTTACAATTCTTGTATTGAAAATAATACACACAAGTTTAGCACTATTTAACAAGTTCAGCAAATCAATTTTTATTTATCAAATATCCAAAACTTCTGAATATCTGAAAAGGTTTAGCACTTTTTCATGTTATCAAAATAAACCCTAAGTCGTCAATAAATTTCTCTCAATAGAATCACAATCGCGCAGACTCTCATACACATCCCCTGCAAAGGTAAGAAATCTTATCCCTCTTATTTAATGTCTTCCTCTCCCTCTCTTCTCTCTCTCTCTCTCTCTCTCTCTCTCTCATGGTGGTGTTGTGAGATGGAGGCCAAAGTGACAAACTCACACCATGGCTGGTGTTTGGTTGTATGATAGAGGATGAGACAAGTGAAAAGGGGAAAAAAATCAGCACAAAAGGAGGAGGAAAGAACAATCTGGATGGTTTGCTTCTTGTGATTAACAAAGTCAAAAGTGAAGCTTCGTTTAGACTAGTAAAGGGTTATTGGGATGGCCGGAGTCGGATCCATCTAAGAATCATGACAACATCATTATGATGTCATAAATATATTTAATTTTAGAAATAAATATACTTTGTAAAATTTCTAAAAACGTATTAATATGTGTGATGATTCTAAGATATATTACAAGAAAATACAAATAATATAATATAATCGAGTAGCACTCCATATAATTTAATGCGTATTCAACAAGTTTATAATTAAATTGGTGGGCTTATTTGAAAATTAGTACTAGAATTTAAGACTGTAGTTGTAAATTACAAAATATTTCTAGGTGTATTAACTAACACTCTAGGGGACAAAATAGAAGATTAAAAATTATTAGGGCTTTCAAAGCTACTATCAAATAATGAAACCTAAATCTTGTGTTTTCTTATTTCTCTTGCAAGTCCAAGTCCTCAGTAAGTTTCTCTCAACAGAATCACACATATCCCTTTCAAAGGTATGGAATCTTCTCTCTCTCATTTAATGTCTTCCTCTCCTCTTCTTTCTCTCTCCCTTTCTCTCTCTTCTAATTGATTTTAAGGATTTAGCTGGCATGCTGGTGTTGTGAGATGGAGGCCATGGTGACGAACTCACACCATGGCTGGTGTTTGGTTATATGATAGAGGATGAGATCAAGTGACAAGGGAAAAAAAAATCAGCACAAAAGGAGGAAAGAACAAAAATCTGGGTGGTTTGCTTCTTGTGACTAACACAGTCAAAAGTGAAGCTTCGTTTGGACCAGTAAATGGTTCGTTGGAGCTGTGTTTTTTCCCCTTAATGTAAGTAGAAGTATTCGATCTCCATCCTCCAATCATTCAAACTCATCCCTCTACCATTCGATTGTCAAAGAAAAAGAAGGAAAGGGTAAAAAAAAAAGAAAAAGAAAAATAAGAGTCAAAGAAGCAAAAAATGGGGAAACTTGACACCAAAGCCAATGTTGTTCTTATTTCATATTATTTTAACATGATGTTGGAATTTATCCTAGTGTTTGTCTCATGTCCAATAGTCAAAATATTCAAATGATCTTTTGTATCAGAAAGGCAGGAGCTAGGAATGTGATGACATTTAAAGAGTGCATGTAAAATAAACTAATTCCATGATGTTTAAGTGAGTAATTTAAGACTTTTAGTCCTTTTAAATTTTGTAAAATGTTATATATAAAGTTTGATGAGACTTACGGTGTTATAATTTTTGTCATCTTTTGAAGTTCTTATTTTGCTCTTACAAGAAAATATACAATGGTCAGACCTTATTTTTTTTTTAAAAAGATTATATTCTTTAAGGATTAATATTAGAAATTATAAATAATGTTAGTTACCATCAATACATACTGGTGGAACCAGAATTTCAACTTCGGGACTGGGCTAGGGGGTGTGGGGGGGGGGGGGGGTGGGATCATAGGGCGATAACATGTTATGACCTCGTGTCACTATATGGGGCGTTCATTAATTAAAAAAAAATCAGAGATCTTTATAACAGACTCACAATAAAATTATGATACTATATATAGTATATGTGTGTGTGTGTGTGTGTTATATTTGAAGTGTATCGAGTACCCTATTTTTTGCTCTAGCAACTCAATCCTCAAGCACTGCTTTATCTTTAACCCAATTTTCAGCTATCCTAAATTTATATGTACTATTTAAATTTCTTTTCCAAGACTGATTATAATTTTTTATTTGTTAATGAAGAAATACTAAATTGAAATATTTTATGTCCAGCATAAAGATTAAAGTCAAATACATTAAATTAGTTACTGTAAGATATAGCTCAAAATCTAAAATGATAGCTATTAAATATCTTTAAGAATTTTTACTCATAAATTAATTATACTAGAAAGCAAAGCACGTAATTAATAAACTAAAAATTATCAATTTTGGGGTGGCAAAAACTAAATAGTAGTGCAAAATAAAGATTCTCAAACATTTGGGGAGGCGGCTACCGCTCTCTGCCCCTCTTTGTTCCGCTACTGATCCTATATAACTACCAAAAAACTGTACATCTATATATTTATATTTTTATAAACTTCTTAACAAATTAGTTTTTAAAATGTAAAACTAACTCTTATTAAATTAAAATCAACAAATAATTATAATATTACAGATTAATCTTTTATACACTGACAATGCATACACTATTACCATTGAATGTATAATAACTAATCTGATTTTGAATTTGAAACTAAACTTTACATGTGTGTCATCCATTTAATAGTGATATTGTATACATTATCAGTGTATATATGGTTAATCCCAATTTTATTGTATGCACATACATAAAGTGTAACTTCATCACTATTCATACGTAAAATCTATATCTAATAATTTTATCCCTTGCAGAGCTAGTCAGTGGAAGAGAGGTACTTCCTTTACTTAGTTTAGGGGTGTAAACGAATACCTTAGTATTCAAACTTGCTTGATTAGTTTAACGAATTTGAAATTTTATTCAAAATTTTCTTGTTTACTTGCGAATCGAGTTTGAATGTTATTGAACATAAGACACTATTTAAATTTGGATTGAATAGTTGGTGAATCAAACTCGAACGAGTTTTTACCAAACCAAGTTCGATTCGAGTATTAAGTAGTTTAGTTCATTTTTCAATCCTAACTTAGTTGTAAGATCAACAATGAGAGTTAGACATTTTGTTGCAATTGACGCTCAAACAACAAATGTTTCGAGTAACTGCACATTGTTACATATCTCAGTTTCATATCAATTCTTAGTTTTATCTTGCCTAGACATAATCTATGCCCTTAGCACTAGTTTGTACATAATTTAAGATCAAGCTACCATAATTACTAGGTTTAGTGGCTTATTGTATCTTTATTATTACGCATAGGCCAAAGATGACTTGACTTATTGACTAAAATTGAGACCCCAAAACTTTGAGGTTTTAAATTAAAATCCTCCTCACTACTTAAATCTCACTTATCCCTTACTAAAAAGAAAAAAAAAAAGAAAAAGAAAAGATTTGACTACTAGGTGCCAATGGGTATCCCTTAAGAAGGGCTTCAGGTGTGCTTTCATATGATAGGTATTATTTAAATGTATTAACGATTGTCTCCTAGACACCTGTTAGCAACTTTTGAATTATTATTATTTTTTGTTTAACTTATTTTTTTACCCTCTCATCTCACCTCAATTCTTTCCCAATTCCCACCCACAACTACCAAGGTCCAAGATTTAAATCCTGGATCAAGCAGCAAAATCCAATGGGCCCTGGTGGCTGATGGTGCCGTCAGTTTCTCACTCTCTTCTCCCTATTTCTGGCCCAATATTTGCCAAACCAAAATCGTAAAGATGAGTAAACCAGTATCCTCTACTGAGACGATCAACAACATTATTGCCTCAATTGTTTACATCTTTTTTAGGTGTTTCCTCCAAATCTCATGGCCTCATTGTTTAGCACTTTTATGGGTGCTAATCTCCCCCGAGATCCACAACTCAGTGGACAATGGGCAGAGATTGCCTGCTGAGTTACTTATTCTTATCCTCCTATTTGTATATCGATTTATGCTGCACTGTTGGTAGATAATAAATTGTACACCGGTTCTAATTTCTTGACCTAAATGAGGAAACTTGATTCTTCCTAAGGCTATGTTTACAAATGGATCCCGGGCCTCTTCAATTGTCAGTCAATAGTAGACGAAATAATTAATATAGTACTATACGCTAACACAAATAAATATAGACCTATGTCTTCAGACTCGGACCGGGTATCAACTCGGTTGAGTTTAAGAGTCTAGCGTCAATAGTTTCTATCGGGGTTGAATCGGATGATGTCACTAATAAAAATTATTTAAAAATTAAAATGTTGTATGTAAAATACCTAAGAGCATGTTAATATTAATAAAGGTATATTCATATATATTTGATATTTCAAATATATTTAACAAGAAAGTGCAAAGAAATTAGAATGATCAAGTAGCAATTTATATTATTTAATGAACATTAACAAATTTAGAATTAAAATTATGGACTTGATTAAAAAATAACATCAAAATTTAGGAAAACATTTATAAAGTATGAAATATTTGAAGTATATTAATAATTTTAATAAGTTAGGGGTCAAAACATAATATTAAAAATGTTTGACCCTTTTAAAAAAAAGGCTTTGATTGAACCGGTTCTTCTGGTCAAACCCAATCAAATCCAATTTTTTAATGAATTTGACCGAGTTTTTACTCATCCAATTTTTTAGCATAATTCGGACCAAAAACTTGATCAATTTCGGTTCGATCCGAATTTAAAAACACAGTATTATAGACAATGAGACGGTAACGTGTGAAAATACAATAAATAGTATCACTTATTAATCGTCATGTCTTACACTCAATCTCATGTATCTAATTTCGAATTAACTTATCTCACACCATTGATTATTTTCTGCAGTAGTTACCAAACAACCTGATCTGTGTACATCTATATATAACATGTAATCCACCATAGCAACCTTCCCTATTATCCCAATTGCCATATGGCCTTGCATTATGGCATTTCTCCTCTTTCCCTCTGCTTTCTTCTCCTACTATTGCTTATCAGCACTCCATCCACAGCCAAAACATCTTTCCGGCCCAAAGCACCTATCCTCCCCGTGAGTCGTGACCAAAGACTCCTTCACACTTCAGTACACCACCCTTATTCACCAAAGGACACCCCTAGTCCTCGTAAAACTAACTGTTGACCTAGGTGGGGAATCGGTATGGGTGGATTGTGAAGAGGGCTACAAAAGCTCATCTTAGAAGAGTGTGAACTGCCGCTCAGCCCATTGTGTCCTGGCTAGAACTATTTCTTGTGGAGATAGCTGCTTTGTGAGTGGTCCTTCATAGTACTGCAACAAAAACGCATGCTATACATTTCCGGTTAATTTGGTCAACGGAACTTCCTACAGCGGTGGTGAGGCTGCTGAAGATGTTCTCTCAATTCAATCCACCACAGGGCAATCTGTTTTGGTTCCACACTTCGTCTTTACTTGTGTGCCTACATGGTTTCTTGGGAATAATCTAGCTAGAGGAGTTAAAGGAATGGCAGGGTCCAACGCAATTAGACTTCTAGTTTCCAAAGGAAATTTGCTATTTGTTTAAGCTCTTCGGTCAAAGCCAGTGGCTTTATAGTTTTCGGTGATTTGCCCAATAATCTTATGCTTCCCCATACCATTGATATCTCCAAGTCTTTGATTTACGTCCCATTGCTCTCGAATCCAATTGGTACTCGATATGGTGGACAAATAGTTTTCTCTGAGTACTTAATTGGGGTATCAGAGTCAATGGTAAAACTGCCATTGAACGCAACAGTGCTGTCCTTCGACAATGATGGCAATGGAGGAACTAAAATCAGCACAGTTGATCCTTATACTGTCTTAGAGACTTCCATTCCATTTACAAGGCTGTGAAAGCAGCTTTCATTAGAGAACTTCCCCCTAGTGTCACTGGAGTGACCCCAGTGGCACCTTTGGAGGCATGCTTCAGAGGCATTCCTAGCTCAAAAGTCGGTCCACAGGTACCTCCAATTGATCTTGTGCTCCATAAGAAAATTGTGCTGTGGAGGATTTCTGGTGCAAACTCGATGGTTTTGGATGTCATGCATCTTGGTTTCCTGGATTATGCTCGTTCTGCTTCTTTGCCGAAGACATCAATTGTCATTGGCGCGCATCCGAGTGAGGACAACTTACTACAGTTTTATCTCCCAAGATCAAGGGTAGCCTTTAGCTCTTCACTTTTGTTCCACAAGGCAACATGTGCCAGCTCCAATACTACCTCTCATGTTTGATATACTCAAGTCTGTGAACTTTCTGCCATGGATAGAGTTCTTCCTTCAACTGGATATCAAGGAAGTGGGAAAAAAAATCAAGGAAGTGGAGCTAGTTCTTTTAAGCAGCTCCATGAAAGTTTAGATTAGTTAGAATTCAGGGCTCTACGAAGGATGGGGTTGGGTTAGGACCTAGGAGCGTTTTCAATATGATTTCTTTATTTATTTGTACTTGTTCCTGATAAATGCTTTTTTCAGTTCCGAATACATAAAAAAGCCATCAAAATAATAACTAATTTAAGAATCAGGCACCAGTAATTTTTTCCCACCAGTGTATTTCCTAGTCTCATTTCCCAAAATCAGAAATCCCCTCTTCCCCTTCCCCCCCCCCCCCCCCCGGCCCCCCAAACAAGTTTCAGAACTTGTTACATGCATGCACAAATGTGAAGCTTTTAATGTTGCACCAACTTACATGGTTTATAGAGTGGAAAATTTGCCGTGGGAAAGGAAGCTAAACCAATCATCATTAGCTACACTAAAAGGTACCTAATTAAGGAGCTTATGACTTATGAGTCTTGACCCTATGACTAGAAGTGGCTGCTATATGCGGTTTTGATAGCCCAGTACACCCTAATCCGATTTACGCATCTCCAGCGTACTAGGGAAGTCTCACTCAAATTGGCCATTTCTAATTTAGAAACCTCTCTCTCTCTCTCTCTCTCTCTCTCTCTCTCTTAATTTGTGTGTTGGGAGGGGGGGGGGGGGAGGACGGGGATAAGCAGTCATTTGGAAACTTTGTCATATGGCCATTGATATTTGCATGTCAAGATTCATTTAATTGTCATACTCATGTTTTCTTTATATTCATATTAGGCATGATTTCACGCTCCTCCCTTAGGTTTGTGATAATTTCATTTGTCTCCTTTAAAGTTTTGACTATTACACGTAACTCTTCTATTTTAAATTTCAATATAACAAAGTCAGTCCACTTATCCAAGAAATCATATAAGATGCAGAAAACATTTCCTTTCCCAAAGTATAAATCCTTTGCGTATTGATCATAAAATCAATTGCACTCATAGAAAGGACTTGAAAAATGCAATACAAAAGAGTGGAAAAGAAGCTAGTGTCCATTTTGAACAGGTTGCAAGGACAATTTTACTCTTAAATTGCTTCAGGACGAAAAACTCAATTAAAGTGTTTGGGATTAAGGATGGCCACGGAGAAAATGCATGTGCTTATAGCAATGGAGGCTGTTTTCGGGACAGGTGTTGCCCTGGTTGTGAGTGTTTGAGGTTTCTGTTTCGTTGTGTTGGCACCTGTTGAACGCGGATCCAATGCAACTGCTGGATTTCTTGGCCAGCAAACTCTTCCTGCTGCGAAGCTTATTGTCAATCTTTTTGCTGTTATTTCTTTGAAAATAATAAGCACTAAGCAGAACATTTTGGGTATCTGTGGGCTTTTCGAATGCTGCCATTAGTGGTGGAGATTATTGTGTGAGTTTGTTTTGTGTGTTCAGCAAAAAAAAAAAAAAAGTTAACAAAAATGATGGTAATATGCAGTACCAATGTGCTTGTAATGACAATCGAAATGATGCTGCATTCGTTGTATTTATTATATAAATCTCTTATTGTGGATACAACCCTTCTTCTCTAGTTTTTTTTCATTGTTAGCTACAGATTGTTTCATTTTCTAGGAGAGGGCTCTTATAATTTTCTCCGCTGTTAAGTTTAGCATTTGAATCGTGCGTCTAGCAGTTGAGTGTGAGAGGGATGTGGGGAAGGGGAGGGTAAAAAGAAAAAACTTTAAGACAAAATTGTCTTTTTCTTTTTTGTATTGTTTTCTAAAATTTTTAAGCAATTTCATTATTAACAACCCACCTCCCCCCCCCCTCCCCCAAAAAAAAGAGGTTATTGCCCTAACATTTAGGCGTGCTTATACGCGTGCACATATACATAGGTATATATAGAATGAGCTTTTTGTGGGCACAAAATTTTTTAACATGAAATGATATTTTCTTATCGTAAATTAAACAAAGACATTAAGATGAAGCCGTTGATTGTATTCTGAGTTATGAACAAAAGTTTTTGCTCGCAAATGTTCAACTAATGTTTTTGGTAAACATACAACTTTAGATCATATATATACATCTAATAAAATAGTTCAATGTGGGCTCGTATAAACGTGAATATTCTGTTTTGAACCCCCTGTTAGTGTATTTTAATAAAATTTCAAATTTATTTGATCAAAATTTACAAGGACTTGTAATGCAATTTAATTTGAGAGTTATGGAGGTTACAAATCTTAATGTTAGGAGCTATAATATATATATTTTTAAATAGAGTTGTAATACAGTTAAAAGTAGATGTTGTGAATAGGAGTTATATTTCATTTGGTCAAATGAGTTACATTTCTTATAATTTCAAATGGAAGAAGCATTGAATCATCCTTTGTGTCTATTATGAGGATGCTATCGAGTCGAGTCGAGTCGAGTCGAGTCCGAATATCATTATACTTGAGCTCGACTCAACATACAGGAAGGATTCTCAAGTTTGAGTGAGCAGTATTACTGGAGCCTGATGTATTGCTCACAGAACTCGAACTCGACTCGCATGGGGCTCGAACGAGTCGAGTTAACGCGTGCCTTATTGAGCTCGAGCTAGGAAGGTTTGGGATTTCATTTTGCTTGACAATTTTTGAGCAAAAAGACATAATCACCTTTCAAAAAATTTCATATGATTTAAAACATTTCATAAATTCAACTACTCTTATAGGCATAAGGGTAATTTCTTAATAATAATATATTAAAGAATTAAAATTAAAAAAACTCGATAAGGTGCGACGAGCCTTTGAGCCCTATTACGGTCAAATTGACCTATGTCCAGGGATGGAGAAGACGTAGAATTTCACGTGAAAAAGAGATTACAAAAGTCCCCAAAACACTTAATACTAAAGCACAAGAGAGTCCAAAATATTTTTACTACAAAAATGCTTAATGACCCAATGGGTCCACTAAAACTCTCTTATTTTTGTGCACTTAATTTCATCACAGGCCCACTCTATTTGTAACCAACTAAGGAAAAGACTTCCTTGTACAAAAACCAATGTGGGAGAAAGCCACACATAACACTATCTTATCCATTGAGCATTCTTTTTGATGAATATATATCAAGTTGTGGTGCATTATTCGATGTGTTTTAAGGGAATATTTCAAGTTTAAGGAAGGAATTTTGTGTAAATTAGGTGGAAACTATATATATAAGGGTAAAGTTGAATGATTTTAGAATTTGATGTAATTTGCACAATGTCGTGGTTGCAATTGCTCAAGGTTCAACTCTTAAGTAACCTATTAGAATTGGTAAAATTGGATTTTTGTACAATTTAATAGTTTGTTGTATATCATTGCCAAGTTTCCTTCTTTCAAGTATTGTCTACCCATGTGAATTGACGTGCAGAGTTGCCAAACTTTCTTCTTTCAAGATTGATAGCCACTTACTTGATGAACAGAATTGGTCGAAATTGATATGATCACCATGGCCAAGTATCGATATGGCTGATGTCGATTTGCATGACAATGTCGATATGCCGGCTGCAGATTTGCCAACCGATTTAGCAATGACCGATTGCGACAAAAAAAATTGATCTACTCATAACTAAAGGTGGAAAAACTCCTAGATGCTTTTGATGGTCTTTAGGAAGTTGCTACTGATATATCTTCTGAAGAAGGTGATATAGAAGTTGATGATATAAACCTCTCTCATTAGTAATTGTTCTTCTCCTGATAATATATTCCTGAGGTTAGTACTTTTACTTCACCTTTATCTACTACTAATTTAAATACAACTATTTGATATGTACTGTCTAATAGATCCAATTGTGGCATGTCACCAAAAGGTTACTCTCCAGAAACTCGTGTAAAACAGTTTATTTTTCAAATAGTTTAATATACTGTGAATATTTATAAAATCTCAAAACTGCTTTATCACAGCTTACTCATTCTGCTACTTTATCTAACTGTTTGAAAAATTCCAAGCTCAAAGAACTTTTATCACACTTCAAGTTTTAAACAAAACTATTTAACAATCAGGGCAACCTGAAGCACTGCGTCAGGCCCAACACTATTTGTAACTAAAACACTAGATAAATAGTACTAATTGGCTGCTTAGTTTTGTCAGGTTATGTGACCATATAATTAAATTCATTAGAGATGACAAAACTATTCAGGAACAAATTTATCCAGAAATCTTATCCGGAACGTGTTTCTTGTGATCATGCCAGTGAAATTATTGCCATCTACCCTTTCATTGAGCACTATATATATACACTTCTACATGCAAAAGTTTATGCACTCAAAATCTCACAGCAAATGGCTTTTAACCAGTCTTTCTTCCTTGTTCTTGTGCTCCTTGCATCTAGTTAGTCTCTCACACTTATTTTCTTAACCATCAGTATAAATGAGTTATTACTAGATAGTCTTTATAGAGTATTAATACTACTAGTAGAACTGAATTACCATCCATTACTAGCTAATTAACTACTAAGATTTTTTTCCTTTCTTGCTTTTGTAGGTGTGGTGTTGGGAAAGCTGAAGCTGGGGAAGCTACAGGAACCACCAATGCTGTCAAAACTACTGCATCAAGAAAACTGCTGCCCATTGGAGCACAGCTTATAGAAATTCTTGGAGTTGAAGTTGATGATGGTCTGGGACAGAGCTGTAAACATACAGGGGAATCCTGCTTGTTAACGAACTGTTGTTCTGGCTGTGTCTGTTTGTGGCCTGAGTACAGGTGTTACAATAGCTGCTGAATCATGCTGAAGCTCTAAGCATTTAAGGGAACAATTAGCAAATTGTTCTCGCTGCTGTAACATAAATAAATGGAAGTGTGGTTCTACTGTAGTATGTTGTCTCCTGCTATTGAAAAAATTATGGTAAATGTTAACGGGCTGTTGTGCTAGCTGTGTCTGTTTGTGGCCCGAGTACAAGTGTTCTCGTAGCAGCTGAATCATGCTAAAGCTCCAAGCATTTAAGGGAACAATTATCAAATTGTTCTTGCTGTAACATGAATAAATGGAAGCGTGGTTCTAGTGTAGTATGTTATCTCCTGCTATTGAATAAATTGTGGTAAATGGATTTTCAGTTGGAAATCCATTGCTGTTTGGACTTTTCATGGTAATGGATTTTTGAGTTAAAACTCCTTGCAGTTTGGAATTCCTTTCGGATGTCACGTATTTTGTCTAATAAAATTAATTTTGCCAGATATAATTAGCAAGATGGAGAAAATAACTTCTTATCATATATTGGCACGTTCAATAAGCATGTTTAGGGGTGATGCTAAACCAAGTAGCTCGACTCCAACTTGCGAGGTACTTGGTCAAATGTTCAAATCGAGCTCGCATTGACCGAGTTAGACCTTGAGTTCGAGCTACTCATTTGAGCTCACGAGTCAAACTCAAGTTCCAAATTCTTGTACCTAAAGGCTTAAAATACCCAATTGAGGTTTTTATAATATATTTTTTAATTCCTTAAATTTATTATTGTGAAATGTCAATTACATCATTTATTTAAAATTGTATGTAAAATATTAATTTTTATTAGGTGAGATCGATTAGAGTCGAACAGGTTCGATTAAGTTCAATTAGACTCAAATAGACCTGATTGAATTTGATTAGATTCGATTAGAAATAATTAAACTCAATCTCGAGTAAGGTAAACTGAAGTGGTGCACGCGTGCATAGCCAAAACACACCAGTAAATATAGTTTCTTGAAATTTTAATGGACGAGATGAAGAAAATCTACACGAATTAAACCAACAGTTTTATTTTTGGTGATTTGACAAGCAACCTCCAATATTGGGTTGAGGAATTAACATTGAGGGCAGATTCTAAAGAGGAAAGAATGAAATCCTTCTAAAATTTTGCAAAGCTCGAACATTACCCGTAATGTATCCTGTCAAGGACAATTTTCAACTTAATTACCGGATCATGTACCACTTGATTTAAAATGGTCATTGCAGAAATGTAATATACTTCCAGAATTTCTTGAAAATCGTGACGTTTGAGTAGCAAAAAAAAAATTTTTTTTTTGGTTGAAATCTGACATTGTATGGTAATTCATTTTTCAAAAATACATTAGTACGAATTATTGACCTGGTAAAGAATAAGTAATCCTCCTGGCTAAGGTTTACAATAATAAAGGGCTCCAAAAAATGCAGTGAAGTCTTGAGTCTGATGAAGGTCATATGACTCGTATCGATCCCATGGAACCTAGCCCAATAATGAAAAAGGGAATCGGACTTGTTTGCCATTTTTGGTCCCAATTATTCTTCCTCCTACGACAAATAAAAGCCGAGATGCTGCAGATTTTAAGTGACTTAATTCTATGATACGGTTAGAGTGTCGTGTATGAAGATCATTGACAATATAAAATTGAGTGCAGATTTCTTTTTTTCAATTCAGATTGAGACTGGATTTGTGATATTCACGTTGCCAATCAATAGTTAGATATAATTAGTTTGACTTTTATGATACCGAAAGCTGATCTATTGTGCGTCCCTGTGAGTGTGCGTGTGTTTTTTTTTAAAAAAAAATTTTTGCTTTTTGATAAGGGATTTTTTCTTTCCTTTTTTTTTGAGTGATCTGGTAACAAATCATTATGGTAGCATAGATTTATTTCCATGTAGAAAAAAAAATCTTAGAGACGGAAGTCGACTTGTGAATGTGATTGCGCACCTAATTTAAACCGGTCCCTAATGTTTCGGTCAAAACAAATCTAGTCACCAAAGTTCGTGAATTTAGGTAAATTTAGGACAATTAATAAAAATGAAACAATGATTAACAGTCAATATCAAACACTTCTAATAGTTAATAACTTTGACTTTACTCTTGTGTTCCCTAATGTTTTGATTTTGAATAATTATTTTTTTAATTTTTAAATAGTGATATTAAGAATTTTAGAGTGAATTGAGATGCAAATTAGAATGAAATAGCATTAAGTGGGAAATAAAAATTCTAATCAAACTTTTTTCTTCTTTTTTATTTTTATTTCATTTATTCATACAAATAATATACGTACCATATGTTTCTTTTCTTTTGTATAGTTAATTTCAAATTTGATATAATGTATGTATATTATTGTTTCTCACTATTAATTAAAACACTTTATATTCACACAACATGATCGTAGCCTAATTAGGATATCTTTGTTAAATAAGTTACAATTAAAGATAATATACCAATAATAAATAAAATATAAAGTAGTGGAAGAAAAGGAGAATTCTAGTTTTATAATTTAATTTTATTATAGTTATTATTATAAAAATTACTGCATGTTTTATACATGCAGGCCTCAAATTATTATAGTTATCTATTGTACTTATAAAAAACTAGTGAAGATAAGTATCGTTCTCAAGTAATTCTAGGAATTCTTAAGAAAACTATCCTTTATTTTTTGTTGTCCTTCCTAGCAATGAAAAACTAACGTTCCGTTATTGTAGTTTTGAAGTATTTATTTTAATATTTATGTACCTTGATAATCATTTAATGGTTCATATAATGTGTATAAAATATCAACTTCATTTCAAACTCAGTTGATAATATTTATCTACCTTGATAACCTATTGAAATGCCAAAAAAACAACAAAGATCAACTTAATTTACAAAATGTAAATATTCCTTATATTTAAAATGGATATTTAATTAATATTGAATGTGGATATTAATAGTAAGAAACAATATATGTGTGTGTGTGATATTTCTTATTGTTAATAATCCATTGATAATGAGTTTTATTACATTTATTTAGTGGTTGGCCTGCTACTTGGACTCCACAAATCAAAAGAGAAGGAATTCAGAAATAAACATGCAAAGACAAATCCACATTGAAATTAAGGTGAAGAACTTGTCGGTAGAGGTGGGAGGCTGATTCCGGCGACAATAATGGAAGCTTATTCCCCCGTTCTTCCTTCTTTCGTCCTTTTTCTTTTCCTTTTTTTTTTATTGTTTTTCTTCTTTTTTTTTTCTGGGTTTTTTCTTCTTACTTTGGATAGGGCTTGAGATCCTAGAATAAAACTATTGAAAGGATTTTGAGGGGTGAGTTTATGGAAGTTTTATGGTGGAAAGTGGTGATGGATATTGGCCATCAGTTTAGCAAGCTGGATTTGAAGAAAAAGAAAAATCGAAGAAGTGGAAAGAGAAACGATTTCGCTAGGGAAGACAACCCACCTTTTAGAACTGTATTGACTCCTCAATTTACAGTTTTCTCAAATTTTAAAATTTTTTTTAAAACAAAGTGCCATTAAGCCCCTCAATTGATTATATATATTTTTTAAATCCTGTAAAGATTTACACCTCTTGCAAGTGACATAACTACTTGTAGGTCAAATTTCATGCCAATGTGAACCATGAAGATGTCTTGTGCATATTTTGATAAAATAGAGAGGCGCACTGACTTTCATCGATATTATAAGAGGTTTTGTGTATTTTACACTACTTTATATTTCCATCTGTTGTTTTTTTTCTAGGTAAGAAGTGACATAATTGACGGGTTGTCGAGCCTGTGTAATAATAAATTCCTACTCAAATTAAATACAAATTTTGTATCTAGTGGCAAGAGGGTTAAATCCTCAGGGACTTGGTGAAATTAATTTCTTCTAGAGTTTAGGATACGGGGGAATTTTACAAAAACTAACAATAAGCTATGCTACTTGAAGGTAACAAATAGATAGAAATTAAATGACAAATTATAAAGGTGCAAATAATATTAGGCAAGCTTTAGTCAAGAAGCAACTCTGGATATGGTTCTCCTAATTGATCATTGATGCAAGAATAATTCTACTTATAAGCTGATAAACAAGCTATAACTGTCAAACAAGCGTTGACAGTTAGTTTCTCCTTAATTATCGATAGCCAATGTATGACTGTTAGCTATTACCCTAATTGCGAAATAACCTTAGGTACGACCACATGATTCAATTTCCCAATTGCCTTACGAATTAGAGAAACCCTGTTCTAATCAAACAACACGCTACGAGGGTTGTTTCAAATTAGCCCGTATATTTCCCTGACACAAACCCAATCATACCAGTTACCACTAATTTAGAATAATTAAACAATTACGGATTTAATTACTCTAATTGGTTTTAGGTTATCGAATTAATCTAAAATCCGGGCCCAAAATAATTGAATAATATAACAACCATAAGAACATAAAACAGAAAATATACGAATACCAGAAAATAATAGAAAAAATTAAAATCAATTCGATCTCTTATTAGAAGTGTTTGGATTAATTCGGCAAAATAAAGTAAAATCAATGTTTGGAAATTCGGCAAAATTCACAGGAAGTGAATCAGCCTCTGAAATTTATAACATAACAAGAGCTTCAAGTCAAGTTTCAAACACAACAAGTAGAACTAAATTTGGAGTTTTGAGCAGCAAGATAAGATGGTTTGAAGTTGGCTGATTTTCGCAACCTGTTCAAAAGATTTCCAGTCACCAAGCTTCAACACAGTTTTGAAATCAGACCATATCTAACTCTATACAAGTCCAAATTGAGAATGGTTTATAGCGTTAGAAACTAGATTCAAAATACTACAGTTCATCAGAAGAAATCAAGTCCCATTTTTGGATAAATTAGAAGTGTTTGGAAAACAAGTCCCATTCTTGAAACACTTCTACTCCTAAAGCTTTTGGGATTGAAGTCAGCCAAGAAAATCAAAAATCAAGTCCAAGCCTTCCTAAAACACCTCAATCCCTTCCACATCAGATCTAACAAAGCCTTGTTACCAAAACAACCAAACCAGTTTCCTACACAAAACCAACTGCCTCTTAGCACTTGTCCCCCACTTCGGTTGCAAGACCTTGTGAACCGAATTAAATTACCATCAAGGGCTAAAACGACCTACCTTTTTTACACATCCTAAACAGCCCAAATACTCTATAAACCACTTGGCCGAAACGACAAGAAAACCGCGAACCAAATTCCAGCAAAACAAGAGTTGAGTCCTTCGATAGAGTCTTGTCTAAGCTCCTTAAAATTTCAGCTTTGAGTCGTCATTGTGTATTGGTCAGTCTCTTCATCTTTTTCTTTCAATTGCTACAATCTTGTGGTCACGGTTGGTAAGTTGAACAGTACTATAAGGAGTTCTAACTTCTTTAAGGAGTTAACCGAGGAGCCTTGAGAATTGACTTGGTGAGATCATTAGAGAGTTTTAGTGAGTGAAAACACGAGTATGAGTGCATACACGTGAGGGAGTGTGTGAGGTAAAATTATCTCTTTTCACTACTAAATTCACAGCTATCACTCTACCATGTCTAACGAGGGAAAAGGATGCTCCCAAGCTTTCAAATCTAAACTTTTTGCAGATGCGATAAGGGAAGAATTCAAGCAGATTTTGGATGAAACTTTCAAGCCTCTTCATAAACGCCTTGACCAAATGGTGAATAAGGATGTCAAGAGGAGGGGTTCAACACAATTTCTTCCCAACGTCCAATCTACCTCTTCAAAGTCAGCATATTCAAGGAGAAGGGAGGGGGTTCATTTGACAACAAAGCATGCAAATACATTATCCATAGATGAAGTAGCTAGTCGAGTATGGGAGACATATCAACAATTCCTCCAACAAAAACTTGAAAAAGAGCGAGTTGAGTGTGGTGGTGAGAGTGCACTAGAGGTAAAAGTTGAGGAAAGTGTCAAAAAAAGAGAGAATGAACATTTAAAGGAGTTGAGTGTGAAAAATTTCATGCACAGTTCAGCGATAGTGAAAAAACAAGAAAGAAAGCAAACATCTACTACAGAATCTAAGGATGTGAAGAGAACTTCTTATTGTACTAACCATCTTAACTTTGCATTGTCTAGTGTTTCTTGTTTTGTGCAGGTTAAGCAAAGTCCAATTGCCTTGATTTTAAAATGTTCCATTCCTACATCCTTTAGAGAATTGAAGAGCTTTCATGGAGTTTGTGCTTTAAGTGTGGTATGTCTTTATTATCAACAAGTGACCAATCTCTCGCCTAGAGTTGATTTGTTTGTTGGTGATCCTAATGTAGTTTCAAAGGGAGTACCTACACTTGAGTCTTATTCTATAGTTCCTTATCATTCATCTAGTGATACTTCATTATTTCCTTCTGAATTTTCTGAGGTTTTTAAAGCTGATTCGCTCATTTCTTTTGAAGAATTTATGGTTGTTCAAGTGCTACCAACTTTCAAGAATGAAGTGGTGAAGGGAGTAAAAACTGTTCAATTTCAAAAATCACCATTAGTTCATGAAATTGACTTTCTTATTGTTCTAAATTCTGGTCTTTTACATGGTGAAACTTGTTCATTATTTGCAGATTGTAAAGTTGTCCGTGTATCTCCAATGTTTCCTCAAGAAAAGCAATCGGATCCAAGGCAAACTATAGTACCTGTTGCTGCCAGTTTTGAGGACTTCTCGCCAATTGATATTTGCGAATTTTCAAGCATGATTCAGGCTCTTAAAGCTAGTTCGAATATGACATTCCAAGGGTTGATTAGAGAGTTTTGGAGTGCCACATGAAATTTTCACAAGTTTTATACAAGGTGTTTCTTGTCTTGGAGAATGTCCTTGTTCGAAAGCATCATAAGGTTGTGCAAGCGACATGTGACATAGCTGGTGCTCATTCATCTAGTTCCCACATTGCTATCCTATAAGCGCACCAACATGGAGTTCCATTTGCATATCTACTATGGTTTTTGATCCAGGTAGGAGATGTGCAATGTTCTTCCTATCATTAACACTTGTCCCCAAGATTTGAGGACAAATCTTTTTCAAGAAGAGAGAAAACTGATACGAACGTCGCCAACCTTGTGACAAAACCCGTAAGAGATTAGACTCATGATCGACAAGAGGATACCAAGCTTAGAGCGGATGACCTCAACTCGTTAATCACGTGGTTAAGGAACCTTGGTATAAAGGTAGAAGACGCCACAACCTAGTGTGATTCTCGATTGATAAGTCACGAACACCTAGAGAAATTCTAAGGTATTCAAGAAGCCGGTGGTTTGAGGATGGATTCTCTTGACTTGAAGGAATATGTATCCTTGAAAATTATTCTCAAACTATACCATTCTTAAATCATAAACTTTATACAAGTGTCTATTAGTAGTATAAGAAAACATATATTCATCACTTTGTACAAGAAGTAACAATTCTAGGGTTTGCATGCTTCTAGGGTTTTCAGCTAGGGCAGCCTAGAAGTCTGGCCTCCATGGCCGAGCAGCCCTCCTCTTCGGGAGAGGGGACATCGCCACTGGACGGCCGACAGACCGAGCGCCATCCTTCTTTTGCAGATGTGGTTTCTTCCAATCAGCCGCTAGGTTTTCAAAATAAATCTTTTGCGTCGCTGCTGTCCTCTTCAGGGCTGAAAGTTCAAGCCGCCACTTCAACTCATAAGGAGGAGTCGGTTGTGAAGTTTTCTATGGCTGGCATCGAGAGACTCGCTGCTCCTTTTCAATTTACGTTGATGGGCAAATTCTCCAGGGGTCGCCCAACCATAGAGGAGCTTCGTAAATTCTTCCGAACGTTGGATTTGAAAGACACGGTCTCGCTGGGTTTGGTTGACCGAAAGCATATTCTGATTCGGCTACTGAACGAAGCGGATTACTACCGCATCTCATCCCGCTTTATCTGGTATATACAGGAAGCTCCAATGCGGGTTTTTAAGTGGACTATTGATTTCCATGTCGATCGCAAATCCTCCCTCGTACCTGTTTGGTTCGCTTTACTGAAGTTACCAATTCACTTGTTCCAAAAAGAGTGCCTCTTTGCTGTAGTAGGTTGCCTCGATCGGCCTCTGTGTGTGGATTCTGTGACTGCGCTGGGGATGCGGCCAAGTGTGGCACGCGTATACGTGGAGGTGGACCTTCAGAAGGTGTTGCCGCGCAGGGTGTGGGTGTCAGTGGGAGACAGAATGGGGTTTTGGTAAACGTTGATCCCCGAAAACCTTTCGAAATATTGCATTCATTGCCTGCATCAGGGCACCGAAGAGGGAGACTGTCGGGTTAAGAATCCGGAGCTACGGTCTGAGGTCCTGTGTCAGCCTAAGGTAGAGAGAAGGAAGGGAGTTGTGGCATACAAACCGAAGAGTGTTCCGGTGGCTGGGACTGGTGAGGGTGCTGCTGAGAGGAAAGAGGAACAGGCGCAGGCTGCCTGCCCTCTAGTGGTCACGGCCGAGACAGATGGAATGCACCTGACCGCGGGCAACTCAGGCGAGGGTGACTCCCTGCTTCAGAATGACAATGCAACTAAGGTTGCACTTCTGGACGCTAATAGGAAGGATTTGATACTTGCTTAACAGAACTTGGCACCAACTACTCAAGATATGATATCCATTACTGCTCCAAATTTGGTGGCAGCGAACTGTTATCACGACGAGAGGGTTTTGGCCATGGACGTGCATACTGCAACAGCGGTGAGGGATAGCGCGTGTGCTCGGGAGGTGACTGTGGAGGCTAGTGGGGGAGGGTTAGAAGCTAACCGCCTTGGTGGAGGAGTTGGCCGCCATGGGGTTTGCGAGCAGCTGGTGGACGAGGCCATTCAGAGCATGACGGTGAGGGAATTGGAGCGTATAGCAGATGAGATAGTTGGTGAGGGTGACGGGGAGGAGACCGCTGATGAGGAGGTTGTTGTGGATCTCACAAGAAAGCAAGTGGAAATGGTGGAGGAGATGAACCTTTCCCCTAGAAAGATGCCCACGATGCAGCTATCAATGGATGACCTCCGCCAAGGTTGGATGGGTTGCGGCCACAGGGTGATTGGCATACTGTAGCCCGCCGCAATAAGAAGACAGGTTCTACTCCTCCCCAAGCTACTTCTTCCCTTTTTAAATGATTAAGTCTTTATTTTGGAATGCTAGGAAAGTGGAAAATAAATCTACTATGGCTAGGTTATGGAAGTTATGTCGTTTGTACTCGTTGTCTTTAGTTGCTTTGTGTGAGCCACTACTTGGATTGACCCAGTTGGATTCTGTGCGGGTAAGGCTAAACTTCCCTCATGCATTAGCGAACACTGAAAGGCACATTTGGGTGTTTTTTGATCATTCTTGGTCGGCTGTGGTTGTCGCTCAGAGTGCTCAATTTCTTCCTTTACGGATGTCTAACCCATTGCTTAGTAGTGAAGTTTTGACGGTTTTCGTTTATGCGTCTTGTGATAGAGATGCTCGTACTATATTATGAGAGGACCTAGCCTTGTTATACTCTTATGGACTTCCTACGGTTATGATGGGTGATTTTAATATGATTCTAGGGGCTGATGAGAAGAAGGGTGGGAGACCATTTGCCCCGTCTGAGGGAGAGGACTTCCTGGATTTTATTGAACGGGCGAAGCTGTGTGATGTCGGGTTTTCTGGCTCAAAATACACTTGGTGCAACAATAGGTTTGGGAGATCTCGTGTGTGGAAAAGGTTGGATCGTCTGCTGGTGAACTCAGAGTGGGAAAAGTTACAGATAACTACATCGGTGCTACACTTGAGTAGGGCGGTGTCGGACCATTCGCCTCTTCTGATTTCTGCACGTCATCTAGGAATCACTCCTGGCAAGAGTTTCCGATTCTTGAATGCATGGGGATCCCATCCCCAATTTTTGGAGATAGTACAACAAGCGTGGATGCGGCCTGTACAAGGCCGGCCTCTCCGGAGATTGCTGCTGAAATTACAGGCTGTCAAATCGGCACTAAGTAAGTGGAATCAAGAGATTTTTGGCAACGTTGCTGACCGCGTAAGGGAGGCGGAGTGATAGGTTGCAATTTTATCATTTATTTTATTATTAATTTTCCCTATTACCTGACCTAATGTGGATTAATTGCTAGATTCTACTCACTTTTGATATTTTGCATTTATTTCAGGGAGTAGAACGAAAATATAATAACAGGTGCTAATTTGGCAAGAAAAGAGTTCAGATGATAGAGTTTGTCCTAGGGGCATTTTTGGGAAGTAGGGACATGAGCCCTTTTCGGTCATTGTGCCAAAAGTGTTCTTCTCCCTGGAGCCGCCGCACGGAACAGGAGGATATAAGAGAAAATGGTGCAGAGGAAGGGGCGGCAGCTTCTAGCTTAGAATTGGATTTCTTCTTCCTTTTTAGACTTTGGACCAAGGAACGGAAACGCATGGTAGGAACAATGAAGACTTGCTGCCTTTGACTTTTCTTTTGGCTTCTTAGTAGCTCTTGGGACTTACGAATGTCAGGAGTTTAGCTATTCATGGCTTGGACTTTTCTTCCTTAGTTGCTTTTAGTAGTCTTTTCTTCATTGTTGTGCGCCAGACGGAGTGAAAACTATGAACTTTTGTAGCTTTTCTATTCATTCAATATATTGAGACGAGTTGGATTCTGCCAAATTCCAACGGACCATGGCCGCTGGCTTCTCTGCGATGTTGTATGGGTTTAGTTCATCAAACATGAACTAATTTTTCCACTCTAGTCAAGGAACAACGAAGGCTCTGGTTCACCTAAAAATTGTGAGATCGACTTAATTTAATCTTTTCCTTTTACTTATTGGTATTCGCATATTCCCTGGTTACAGTGCTTATGATTATTTAGTTGATTGATTGTCTTGGATCCGGATAATTAGTTAATTGGATAATCTATTGTCAATTGGGACGTTAAATCCGTAATTGTTTAATTGTCTCAAAATAGTGATAACTGGCATGATTGGGTTTGTGTCAGGGGAATACGCGGACTAATCTAAAATAACCCTGGTAGTGCGTTATTTGGTTAGAATAGGGCTCCTCTAATACGTAAGGCAATTAG
Source organism: Coffea eugenioides (assembly GCF_003713205.1). NCBI lineage: Eukaryota > Viridiplantae > Streptophyta > Magnoliopsida > Gentianales > Rubiaceae > Coffea > Coffea eugenioides. The sequence continues at coordinate 41,201,563 of NC_040037.1, forward strand.
GGAATTAAATTCTACGGGCGTACCTAAGATTATTTCTCAATTAGGGCAGTGATTAACGGGCGTACCTTGATCACCGACACAGTAAGGAGGGGTTGACTGTCATCGCTTGTTTGGTAGTTATAACATATTTATTGATAAATAATTGGAATTGCCTTCATTTCAATGATCAATTAGGTGCACCATTGCTGAAGTTATTCCTTGGCTAGATCCTTAATTATCACTCATTTGATTTTAGTAATTTGTTATTTAATTTTTAGTAGTTTCTTAGATTTTATTTGAACTTCTTTTATTGTCACCTTCTGCACAAAAACACCCCCTTCGTCGCTGTGAACTTGAAAAGGAACAAGTACTCCCAGTCCCTGTGGATTCGACCCTACTTACCACTATCAACAGAAATTACTTTTAGTTTGAGCAGGTTTTATTATTGTACAGGCTTCGACACCCTGTCACGGAGGAGGCAGTGCGCCTGCAGGAATTGGCCGTAGAAGAGGAGCACTCTGACCATAATCAAACTCTCTTGAACCTTGCCCAAGCAAGGTTGAAGCGGGAATTGTGTAGGGAGATGGAATTCTGGCAGCAAAAGGCTAAGGTCAAGTGGTTACAGGAAGAGGACGCTAACACAAAATTTTTCCATGCGACAGTGAGACAGAGGAAGGCTAAACTATTCATCCACCGGATTAAGACGAACGATGGCAACTGGGAGGAGGATATTAATCAAATCAAAGTCATGGCGGAGCAGTTCTTCTCGGCATTCTTCTCAGGATCTGGGCCTCCACCGCTGCCTGCGCAGCTGCACCAAGCCTGATAAAGCTCATCCCTAAGTTGGTTGGGGAACAGGAGAATGGGATGCTGTAGGGGGTTCCAGATGGGGACGAGGTTAAAAGAATTATTTTCTCTATGGATGGGGAGTCGGCACCAGGACCAGATGGATTTATAGGGAAATTCTTTAGTAGCTCATGGGGCATCGTGGGGGATGATGTGGTATCAGCGGTTCAGGAGTTCTTTGTCGGAGGGAATTTGCCAGTAGGGTACACTTCAACACTAATTGCACTTATTCCAAAGGTCACAAACCCGTCACATTTTATGAATTTCCAACCTATCAGCTTGTACAACTTTGTTAATAAGATAATCTCAAAGTTACTGGCATCCCGGTTGGAAAGGGTACTGCCTAAGATTATTTCCCCTCAGCAAAACGTGTTTGTTAAGGGCAGATTGATATCAGATAATGTCTTGTTGGCCCAGGAGGTGATATCTGCTATTAATAAGAAAGTCCGTGGGGCGAATATTGCCCTTAAACTAGATATGGTCAAAGCATACAATAAAGTCACATGGGTCTACTTAATCTCAGTGCTGCGTGCGTTTGGCTTTGGAGAAATTTTCATTGACATGGTCTGGCGATTGATTTCCAACTGCCATTTCTCTGTCTTGGTGAATGGCCAGCCATGTGGCTTCTTCCAGTCTACCTGTGGGTTGAGGCAGGGGGACCCGCTCTCCCCAGCATTATTTGTTATTTTAGTGAAAGTTCTATTGCGGGGCCTTAATGCTTTGCTTGATGAACCCAGTTTCACTCCATTTCTGGTAGGAGGCCCCATTACTCACCTTGCATATGCCGATGACATTATTGTTTTTTCTCGCGAGGATGTCCGCTCACTTCAGTGTGTGATGCAAGTGCTTCAGGACTATCAAGTTTGCTCAGGGCAGCTGGTTAATAAGATGAAGAGTTGTTTTCTTGCCCCCAACATGGTGTCCCCTAGCCCGGCGCGCGGTGGTGGCTAGGCTCACTGGGTTCTCGTTTAAGTCACTTCCAATTGAATACCTAGGTTGTCCAATATTTTTAGGGAGGAAAGTTAGTTCTCTTTTCTCGGGGTTGGTGGACTCCATTGCTAGTAGGATAAGGAGCTGGTCATCTAAGTGGCTCTCCTTTGGTGGGCGTCTGGTTCTTCTTAAATCGATTTTACTTTCACTGTCGATTTACCTGTTATCGGTTCTGAATCCCCCAAACGGAGTGATTCATAGTATCCAAAGAATTTTGGGGAATTTCTTATGGGGATCGGCGGAGGATAAGGCGAGGAGACACTGGCTCTCATGGATGCGCCTATGTCAGCCGAAGGAGGCAGGAGGGTTGGCGCTTCGATCACTTTTCACCACGGTTCAGTCATTCTCTTACAAAGCTATGGTGGAGGTTCCGAATGGGTGGGTCCCTGTGGTCGGAGTTCATGAGGTTGCGGTATTGTAAAAACTCCTACCCGAATCAGGTGCAGCCTACATCGGGGGTATCGACTATTTGGAAGAGGATGCTGCAGGTCAGGGCGTTGGTGGAACTTCATGCGGTTTGGGACTTGACAGTAGGGGAGATTTCATTCTGGTGGGATAACTGGTTAGGCGTTGGGCCTCTGGCGTGGCAATTCCCGCATCTTGTAGGAGCGGAAGCAGTATCGGACTACTGGTCAGATGGTGGCTGGGACTTGGGGAAGTTGAGTAAGGTGCTTCCGAAGGATATGTTAAGGAGAATTGACGTTCAGTTTTTCTGCTGATAGGAGGGCTTCAAGGATGCACTAGTTTGGGCTGCTACACAGTCTGGGAGATTAACCATTAGCTCTGCTGCGAAACTTATGGACCCAGACCCTGGAATGTCGTGGGTTTTCAAGCAGGTATGGGTGGAAGGCCTACCGATAAAGTTCTCTTGTTTGGTGTGGCGTGTTCTGCACTCCAAGATACCGGTATCGGATGTGCTGGCTAAGCTTAATATCCATGGGCAGACACGCTGTTATTGTTGCAGCGAGCCTAGCTCAGAGACTTTGCAACATGTTTTCTCCCTTGGGAATACCCCCACAGTAATTTGGACGTTATTTGAAATGCCATTTGAGTTCTCTTCACACGGCAGGCTGGTGCGCGAGCGGTGTATGTACTGGTGGGTCTATACTTCACCGAGTTGGATACTGAGGTGGCTCACACGGATTGTGCTCGCGGTAATTTTGTGGCATTTGTGGTGTGCGAGGTGTGGGTTTGTATATGAGGGACAGGTTTTGCCGGTTGATACCCTCTCCAATAGGATTTTGGGCGATCTGAAAGAGTTGCTGGTTTTGAAGTTTCCATTCCTTTAACGGCGTTCTCTGGGAACAAGCTGGCAGAGGATTGTTCAATAGCTTGGACAGGTTGAGATGTCTGTACAGACACGATATATCCATTGGGTCCGCCCCCCGGAAGGAGGTTACAAACTTAATTTTGATGGCTCATTTACGGCTCCCCAGCATGCTGGGGGAGGGGGGTACTGAGAGACTCGAACGGCCGACTAGTTTTTGCTTTTTCGGAGAGTTACACAGATGTGACATCTCTGCAGGCTGAGGCTAGGGCGTTAGCCACGGGGCTGGAACTGTGTCTGCAGTTGGGCATTACTTCAGGGTTGGTTGAGGGCGATTCCAAGATTGTGATTGATGCCATACAGGGGATTGGTGGTGCTCCGGCATCTGTGGCTCCGATATTTCGTCGCATTGGTCAGGTCTTTGGCGCAGGTTCTCATATCGTCATATCTACCGGGAGGGCAATGCGGTGGCGGATTCTTTGGCTGCCTTTGGTAGTGCCACACAAAAGTTTTCCCTTTTCCTTTCTTCTCACTCTTTACCTAGGTTTGTACGAGGACTATGTAATGTTGACCGCTTGGGTATTGGCTGCTTTAGGTACTTTAGGAGGCATCCCTCAGCTGGCCCCTAATTGAGGAGCTCTTGCAGCCTCTCCCAGCTTTGTATGTTTTTTATTCTATTTAATAAATAGGGTAACCAAGCCCGCCAGCCGGATTTGATTGGCGGTATCAAAAAAAATATCGATTTCACAGTTTAAGTTGAACCAAATCCTCCGTTGTTTCTTGGATAGAAAAAGAGATTTTGATAATCTCCGATGGAGCAATCTCATGGAACATTGTAGAGATATTCATTGAATGCATCGTCCTCAATTTAAATGATATAATTTAATTGAATAAGAGGAAGAAAAAATGACAGAGTCAAAAAGAATGACTAATGTCTCATGCTTCAGATTGTCCACCTCATGGAATAAGAATAAAACAAGAAAAAGTCAAGTCCGTCTCTTATGGCTCTCTGATTGCCTTTTTGAAAAGCTACCAAAAGAAGAAAAAGGAAGCATCCTAAATTGACTCCAAGTCTGCCGCACTTTTTCCACTAGATAAGGAAATAGAATTAACTTAGTCTCTTGTTTCCTACTACCACTTAAACTCTTTTACTAATTGCCATAAGGATTGATCCTGCGGATCCCATGTTGACAAAAAACGTATAGTCTGGCAATTCCATTGGTTGGCAGATTTTGTGACTCCACTTTGCAACGCTGGATATCCCGCATCAACTAGCAAATATAGTGAGGAATATGTATCTTTTTACCATGTTTTATTCCATTTCCCTGCGATCAGTACAAATGCCAAAAGTGAATAGAATTCATCAATTAATGCGCATTTGTTAAGATAATAGGAGGAAAGTTATTATAAAATAAATGATAAAATTGTGATCTATCAATAATTGAAGCGGATCAAGTTGTCAAGGCCTAACATAATCCTTCAAAGGTGGCGCTAGCCGCTAGTTGAGTAGTAGCCATGTATAGATTTTAGGGATACTTTTAGAAACCTCCCTTGAGGTTTTTAACAATTTTATTTAGCTTCCTTAAAGTTTTAAAAATTATACATATCTCTCTTGTCATTCAAAATGACAATGCTGCCCTTAAATATTTTAATGAAATTCCCTTGTTTGGTATGCTTATATTTAGAATGACTTTTAAAATTATTTTTTCATTCTTTTTCATTCTTATTCCTTTTTTTTAATTTTTTGCCAATAAAACTATAGAATTGCCTATTACCTTAGTTTCTATTGTAACCAAATATTGAACTAGTGATTTTTTTTTTTTGACGAGTTAACTTATATGTAATCTAATGTTTCTGCTTATCTTTGTTTTCTATTTTTTGGTATTATAATTAATAATAAATCAAAAAGAAATGGCCCAAAATAATTACTAAATTATGATAATTCCACTAATAAAAAAATTCATAAATTCTAAATAAATTATTTCAACATTTTCTTTTCTATCTTATAAATCTAAATCCATCAAAAATATCCTATCATAGTGATAAAATTATTATTATAGTTGTTTATCAAATAGTAGGTATAAACATGAAAATTTGGGCAACTTTTGCTTAAAATTATACTAGATAATCTTATAATTGTATAGAAAAATAAATTAAAACTCATTACACAAGTGCATTTTTGGGTATTCATTTAAAAATTTGATCAAGTCAATATTATTTTAAGATCTTGTTACTAAAACTATCAAATCAAGAGCGGTAGGTGTAAATTTTCAAATCTCAGGGGAGCTTAGTGAAATTGTCAGAAATTTCAGGGGAGGTTTCTGATATTATCCCTAGATTTTAAACAGTCATAGCTTTTTGCCTCTAAAGAATTTTTGGACCTATTATATAACCATGTAATCATGTCTTAGAGCCTATAACACCAACGTAACTAAAGTACAATGTATCTCAATTTGGGGGCTAAATTCGTTTTTCGTTTGGGGGCATTTATACCTCGATATTAATGTTAACCTCACGTTGCTAGAAAACTCCAGATTTGTGATTAAAATTTGTTCTTGATTACTCTCAAATTTTTTTCAATTTCTTTGAAACTCTGCTGAAAAATATTGTCTGCCTTTTCTTTTTTGTTGCTCGCATGGAAATCAAACAAATGCTATACACGAGGACATGCTCTTATGAGTGTGATTCTGGACATAAGAAACTCACAAGCTTTTGACACTAAGATGATAAAATGCACATAAGATTATAATATGAAACAAATGTTAGACGTGATAGATGACATGCTCTTGAAATATGGTAAACTAAATGAAATATTTCAGAGAGTAAAATAAGTGTAATCACATGTCAAAAAGATACAAAACACACACACAAAAAAAACTTCAAATATCAAGTAGAGTCAGCACAAATCACATTCTCAAGCAATTAGCTACCCCTCATAATCAAACAAACAAACACACTACCATAAAAAAAAAATTCAACACTTTTATATAAAAAATTATAACTAAATTTTATAAGATGGAGCAGTCATTCATCTATCAAATTTTTAACTTTTAAACTCTACCCAGCTTTCGATTTATCATAATTGGAATTGGAAGTCTTGATTTGGTGCTGTTGGAAGTAATTGACAGAGATGGAGAAAAAGGTTAGGCTTTCAGAGGCTAATTCCATGATTCAACGTTAAGGAAGGGAATGGAATTTTGTGTAAATTAGGTGGAAACTATATAATGGTAAAGTTGAATGATTTTAGAATTTAAGGTAATTTGCACAAGATTGTAGTTGCAATTGCTCACTTTCAAAAAAAAAAAAATTTTAAACATGTCCCGGTTTGAACTCATTGAACCCGAGTCGGCATATCAAATCGGGGGAACACCACGGCCGCACACTTTCAAGTTTCAACTGTAAGTAAACCATGGGATTGGAATTGGTACAGTTGGGTTTGTGTACAATTCACTAGTTTGTTGTACATCGTTCGAGGGTTGGTGTACAATTTGATGATGGTCTGGAACAAAACTGTCTGCGCGTCGGGCAATCCTGCTTGAACACTCGACTGAGCTGTTGTAGCGGCTGCGCCTCTTTTTGGCCTGGGTACTTGTGTCTTGGTGGCTGCTGAATCACGCTAAAGCTCCGATCTAAAATGCTGCTAGCATCTAAGGGAACAATTATCAAATTGTTCTTGCTGTAACATGAATAAATGGAAGCGTGGTTCTAGTGTAGTATGTTATCTCCTGCTATTGAATAAATTGTGGTAAATGGATTTTCAGTTGGAAATCCATTGCTGTTTGGACTTTTCATGGTAATGGATTTTTGAGTTAAAACTCCTTGCAGTATATAATGGATTTCTCTGCGCGCGCGCGCGTATATAGCCATAAACACACCAACAAGTATAGGTTCTTGAAATTTGAATGGACGAGGCGAAGAAAATCTTCACGAATTAAACCATGAGTTTTAATTTTTGGTGGTTTGACAAGCAACCTTGAATATTGAGTTGAAGAATTTACATTGAGGGTAGATTCTAAAGAGGAAAGAAGGAATCCTTCTAAAATTTTGCAAAGCTCAAACATTACCAGTAGTGTATCCTGTTAAGGAAAATTTTCTCCTTAATTAACCATTGTTGAAGTGTAATATGTTTCCAGAATTTCTTGAAAATTGCGACGTTTGAGTAGCCAAAAAAATTTTTTGGGGTTGAGATCTGACATTTTACAGTAATTCTATTTTCAACAAAATAATTAGTATGAATTATTGGCCAGGTAAAGAATAAGTTATCCTCCTGGCTAAGTTTTTACCATAATAAATGGCTCCAAAATAAAAAAAAATGCAGTGAAATCTTGAGTCTGATGAAGGCCATATCCCTTGGCAACTTAATCCCTTGGCAACTTAGCCCATTAATGAAAAGGGAATCGGGCTTGTTTCCATGTTCGGTCTCAATCATTCGCCAAATAAAAGTCGAGACACTGTAGATTTTGAGTGACTTAAATCTATGACTATGATACGGTTTGAGTGTCGTGTACGAAGAGATCATTGGCAAACCAAGCAACATGGACATAATAGTATAATACAGGTTTGAGTATAAATATATCTCAAGTTGTGGGGCATTATTCTATCTGTTTTAAGGGAATATTTCATGATTAAGGAAGGAATTTTGTGTAAATTTGGTGGATACAATATAAGGGTAGAGTTGAATGATTTTAGAATTTTCGGTAATTAGCACAATGTTGTGACTGCAATTGCTCAATTTCAAGTTTCAACTCTAAGCAACCTATGGGATTGGAATTGGTACAGTTGGATTTTTGTACAATTCAGTAGTTTGTTGTACATCTTTCGTGGTTTGGAGTATACTTAAGGATGCTCGTTGAGTTAGCCATCTAGACTTTAAATGAAAGTACAACTACTATTGCAAGACGAAATTAAACTGCATTGTTTTAGTTAGTACTATTTTCAGTAAAATTAACCAAAAAATATAGTAACATTTCCCACAAAATAAAAGGTAAATTATATATAATTTCCCTATGATTTTGCATACTGTCAGATGATCCTTCTAAGATTTCAAAATAGTCATATAAACCCCTCTAATGATTTTACGTAAAGTGAAAAATGGATGAAAAACATAATCAATTAAGGCGATTAGACTACATACGTTCTAAAAAGGCGTGTGGTAAAATCATAATATTCGCTGCACCCTCCCTATGGTCTGTATAAATATCCACTTTATTCCTATGATTTTTGTATTTATTCACATAATCCTCTTATCATTTTATAAAGTGTGGTTAAATTGTCATTTAATTTAGCATTTAAATAAGGGATCTATTGGTATTTCAACTAATGTCGTTACATAGGCTATTTTTCATTAAATCTATGACTATGATACGGTTTGAGTGTCGTGTACGAAGAGATCATTGGCAAACGAAGCAACATGGACATAATAGTATAATACAGGTTTGAGTATAAATATATCTCAAGTTGTGGGGCATTATTCTATCTGTTTTAAGGGAATATTTCATGATTAAGGAAGGAATTTTGTGTAAATTTGGTGGATACAATATAAGGGTAGAGTTGAATGATTTTAGAATTTTCGGTAATTAGCACAATGTTGTGACTGCAATTGCTCAATTTCAAGTTTCAACTCTAAGCAACCTATGGGATTGGAATTAGTACAGTTGGATTTTTGTACAATTCAGTAGTTTGTTGTACATCTTTCGTGGTTTGGAGTATACTTAAGGATGCTCGTTGAGTTAGCCATCTAGACTTTAAATGAAAGTATAACTACTATTGCATGACGAAATTAAATTGCATTGTTTTAGTTAGTAATATTTTCAGTAAAATTAACCAAAAAATATAGTAACATTTCCCACAAAATAAAAGGTAAATTATATATAATTTCCCTATGATTTTGCACACTGTCAGATGATCCTTATAAAATTTCAAAACAGTCATATAACCCTCCTAATGATTTTATGTAAAGTGAAAAATGGATGAAAAACATAATCAATTACGGCGATTAGACTACATACGTTCTAAAAAGGCGTGTGGTAAAATCATAATATTCGCTGCACCCTCCCTATGGTCTGTATAAATATCCACTTTATTCCTATGATTTTTGTATTTATTCACATAATCCTCTTATCATTTTATAAAGTGTGGTTAAATTGTCATTTAATTTAGCATTTAAATAAGGGATCTATTGGTATTTCAACTAATGTCGTTACATAGGCTATTTTTCATTAAATTTTCAGTTTACATGAAACTATAGAGGGGTGAAATTGATATTTTGAAATATTAGGGAGATTAGGTGGCAATAGATAAAACTACAGAAGGGTTGTTAGTAATTTACCATGAAATAAATTACCCAATGAAACTTTTTGAGAGAGAGGATAATACCAAGTTCTAGAATGAAACTTTCTAGAATAGCAAGTTCTAGAATGTTCATACCATGTGCGATACCCACTTAATCAAACAAAATAGAGCAAACAAGAATAATATGTTCAAGTAAGGCCCAAAAGCTCCCCAAGAGTTACAAAAATGGGTGAATTCCAGCATACTCAACATTCAATGACATTGCCAAGGGAAACAAAATGCACAGCTAGCATATACGACCACATAACCACTCACTTTGATTGTGTTATTCATCACAGCACATGCCCAACACTAACAAGCATAGAAATAACCAAAAAGCCGACTAACTACAATGTTTTTCATTTTTTTTTTCATTCATCCCATGTTATATTTCTTTTTTTTTTGAGTAATCAAAGCAAAAAGAACTAATGAAAAACAGAACTAATGGAAGCCACTCCCCCCACACCTAAGACCTACATTGTCCTCAATGTAGAAGAGACAAAATAAAGTAATAGGAGGAAAGAAGAGAAACTTCCCTGGCTCCGGGGGGGAAAATGAGATACTAAGGCGGAGGGGGGGTGAGACGGGGTGAATCCAATGTGAGTGAAGAAGGCCGCCTGATTCTCTGTTTGAATGCGGACGGCGGGCGGCGTGGTCAAGACTGGGAGAAAAATTATTGGAGCTTAGGCAGAAGGAGTTTGGAAGGATTGTCCAAGACTAGTCAAAGAAAAAGGGAAAGTGGAAGGAGTAGGGTCTTGGTCAAACTTTTTTTTTCTTTTTTTTTTCCGCTATCGGAGGGGTTGGAAAGCGTGGGCACGCCTTGGAGGACATTCGCTTCTGCCCACCACATGCAAATAACGTCCAAACGATTTTTTTTTTTTTTTTTCATTCGCAGGAGAGATAATCACCAAGAAGAAAGAAAGAAAATGAGCAACTAGAAATAAAACTAAAAACTAAAGAAAACTAAAAACACTAGCACCCCATTAGGCCCCCCCACACCTATAGGACACATTGTCGTCAATGTGACAAATAACCAACAAGAGTGGGTGAGAGGACAGCAACACTTCCCTGAAATCCGGTCAAAGAGGTGGACGAGGCGCAGCTGGAGGAGGAAAACCCGTATGATGCAGAAATTGCGCCAAATTCTGTGCTATGCCAGCTACATTGGCATCAACGTTGACCATGCGAGCCTCCAAAGCCCGAACCTAGAAAATTAAGAAGAGAGGAAGAAATGAGGTGAAATCGCGTTTCTGACGCCTTTATTGGGACACAGAAAACGCGATATAAAACGCGCCTTAAACTCGCGTTTTATGAGTCGCGTTTCCTTCACAAATCTTGCAGGAATGAAAACGCGACTGAAAACGCGCCTTAAACTCGCGTTTTCTAAGTCACGTTTCCTGCAGAAATCTTGCAGGAATGAAAACGCGACTGTGTAGGTAAACGTGACTCTGAGTCGCGTTTACGATGTCGCTCTCTCTCTCTTATTTTTTTTTTATTTTTTTTTTTTTGCAAAGCGTGAGCACGCCTTGTAACCCCTACTCTTCTGTCCAACACCACAAAAGCAACCAAAACATTAAGATAAAACTGAAAAATCATAAAGTAAGGAAAAATGATCACAACTAATATTGTAATCCTTGGGTTGCCTCCCAAGCAGCGCCTTTCTTTAACGTCTTTGGCTAGACACAGCACCACTCTTCAGTCTGGATGTAATTGAATTTTCCTTGTAATTGGTGGCCCTCCTCCAGGATCCACATGGCCATTGAGTGCAACTTTTTTCCTAAATTTTCTCTCCATTTTTACCTCATGAATTGCTTTCACCCTATAGGACTTGTTCGCAGCAACCTTGGATTTACCCCTATAAGCAAATTTAGAAAATTCTTGCACAGAGGGATTAGTGGTATACATAGCAAACACAGAATGAGAGTTAACAGGATGTTTCATTGTATCAAAAATATTAAAGTGGACTATTTCTCCATCAAATTCCATCGTGAGAGTACCCTTACTAACGTCAATTTTAGTCTGGGCAGTACTCAAAAATGGTCTTCCTAATATAATGGGTGATGGATTTGGGGCACTTCTATCATCCATGTAAAGCACATAAAAATCAGCAGGAAAAATTAATCCATCTACTTGCACTAAAACATCCTCAACTATCCCATCCGGATAAGCACATGTACGATCAGCCAATTGAATTATTATCCCCGTTTCTTTTAAAGGTCCTAAATTTAGGGAATCATAGATTGATTTAGGCATCACATTAATAGAAGCTCCTAAATCTATCATGGCATTTTTTATACTAGAATGACCAATCTTACAGGGGATAGCAAACATACCTGGATCTCCGCATTTGGGTGGGAGTTTCCTTTGAAGTACAGCTGATACATTCTCTCCCACCATCACTCTTTCATCACCCCTTAGCTTTCTTTTGTTAACGCACAAGTCTTTCAAGAACTTTGCGTACTTAGGTACCTGCTTGATCGCGTCCAATAGGGGGATGTTTACTTGAATTTTGCGGAACACATCCAGGATTTCTTTTTCCTTCTCGGCCCTCTTTGTCTTTTCCAACCTGCAAGGAAAAGGAGGTAAGTTAGATTTAATAGTGGGCGGAGAAGTGAAGGTTACCTTAGGATCCTTGCGAATACGCCCTTCCTCTTCAATTTCCTTCTCTATCTCCTCTTCACTTTTGCTTTTTGAACTTTCCACTTTAGGCCCTTCCAGTTCCTTGTCACTCCTCAGCGTCATGGCACTTACATTCCTGGGATTTACTTCAGGTTGTGAGGGTAACTTTCCATAAGCGTGGGACTCCAAGCGATTGATGGCAGTTGCCATTTGGCTTATTCGAGCCTCCATATCCTTCATGCCTGCTTTTGTGTCCTGCTGGAACTGAGTGGTGCTCATGGTTAAGACTCTAGTTTCTTGCTGGAGTTGAGCCATATTTGTGGTCAATGACCTGGTCTCTTGCTGGAGCTGAGTGGTGGTCGTGACGAGTTGAGTGGTAGTCGTGGCCAAACTCTTGACAATTTCTTCCAAAGAACTCCCTGAGCTTGAGGACGAGGGTTGAGACTTATGTTGCCAAGGTTGCTGAAAACCTGGAGGCCGATTAGAGAATGCATTTTGTGGCCTACTACAATAGCTGAAATTGGGGTGATCTCTCCAACCAGGGTTGTACGTGTTGGAGTATGGGTCGTACGGTCTTTGAGGCGCGGGCACGCCTCCAGCCATGTTCACTTGTTCAGCTCCATCCTCTTGCAACATAGGGCATGAGTCAGTGGGGTGGTCCATGCTTGTGCATATTCCACACACCTTCGCTCGCGGCGCGTCTCTCATAGCTAATTGCCTAACAACTGACGTCAATTCTGACATTTGCTGCTGTAAGGATGAAATCTCTACCTCGTTGACTCTACGGGGAGGGTTGCTCTCACGGAAGCCAAATTGCTGGGAGTTCTCTGCCATGGCTTCGATGAGCTCCCACGCTTCCCTTGGTGTCTTGTTTGCCAGTGCTCCCCCACTTGCAGCGTCGATGATACTTCTATCGGTTGATTGGAGCCCTTCGTAGAAGTATTGGATTAACAGTTGCTCACTAATTTGATGCTGCGGCATCTAGTGCACAACTTGTTAAACCTTTCCCAGTAGTCGTACAAGGACTCACCGGGGTATTGTTTAATGCCGCAGATCTCCTTCCTCAAACTCGCAGCCCGGGATGCAGGGAAGAATTTTTCCAAGAATTTCTTTTTCAGCTGCGCCCATGTGGTAATACTACCTGCTGGTAGGTAGTACAGCCAATCTTTAGCTGCATCTTTTAGAGAGAACGGGAAGGCTCTCAGTCTAATTTGCTCTTCAGTGACCCCAGGAGGTTTCATACTAGAGCAGACCACCTCGAACTCCTTTACGTGCTTGTGGGGTTCTTCGCCAGAAAGACCATGGAAAGAGGGTAAGAGTTGAATTAATCCCGACTTCAGTTCGAAAGCGGTATTCTCAGCCAAAGCGGGGAATGTGATGCATAAGGGCTGGTGAGTCAGCTCCGGGGCAGCCAGCTCCCTCAATGTTTGGTTGTTGGCCATGCTTACTTCGTCTTCCGCTGACTCGTTTGCAGCAAATAAGTGCCCTTCTTTTTGTCTCTTGGTCTCTTGCCTTCGCCTACGCGCTGCCTTCTCTACCTCAGGATCGTATACCAATTCACCTGTGCGAGAAGAACGGGGCATAAACTAGCAAAAATACCAATAAGAATAAAATAAAATAAAAACTGAATTTAAAAAGAAACAAATAATCCAAACGCCAACTCCCCGGCAACGGCGCCAAAAATTGACAGGTGCCGAACCTGTGCAATAATAATTACCTACTCGAGAAAAATACAGATTTTTGTATATAGCGGTGAGTAGGGTCGAATCCACAGGGAGCAGGTAGGAAATTATTTCTTTCCAAATCAGTAGAACAGAATTGGGGGATTTTCAATGGGAGGCACACAAATAAAATAAAATAAAACAAACAAAATTCAAAACTAACTCACAAAGTACAATTCACTGAAAATAGCAATTAACAAAAGTTCTACCCAAAGGATCAACTGCTCAGGCACGGTCCAATTAAATGCTCATCGATGCAAAGATATTTCACCCATTTATCACTAGGTTGGTTATAGCCATCAATAAGCTCTGACAACCAGCTCTTCCTTACTTTTTCGACAGTCAAGGTACGACCATTGACTGCTTCTCTAACCAGATAACAACCCTAGGTACGACCGTAGGAATTTAATTACCCAGTTGCATTAAAGCTAGAAGAACCCAACCCTAACCAATAAACACGCTAAGAGGGTTTATTTAAATTAGATCTTGCGTTTCCCCATCATAAAACCAATTATGGTGGTTGCCACGAGGTGTTAACTAAATGAACAATTACGGATTCTATTTAATTAACGTGGCAGCAGGCTATTAAATTAAATCAAATACCCGGCCGTTGATATTCAATTAATCAAATACCCATGAACAATTAATTCAGGAAACGCACGAATAGCAATTAATTAGAGGAAATAATGAAGATTCGGTTAGATCTCACAGATATTATGGACCGCGCCTTCGCGTCAACCTTTGGGTAGAGGAGGAAATTAGCCGCTCCTCATCGTGTCAATCCCGCGTAAATTAATTGAATACATTCAATTGTTTGCCGAAGAATTGGAAAATCACAAGAGTAATCTCACGGAATTTTGAAGAGTCAAAGGCAAAACGTAAAAAGGGTCTCCGTTCTACGGAGCCCAGATGCAATCCGCGAGAATGTTCAATGCCTGGCCGCCAGCCGCAGGCGAACAAAAGTAAAAGAAACAGAACAGAAGCAAGCGTCTGACAAGGAGTCGGAAAAAAGAAAATTAAAGCTAAGGCTAAAAAGTTCATCCCTTTCCAATCTCGCTTTGTCCTCTTTATATAGCCGCCGCGATTCAAGTCAAAAAGCAGAGACGTCTGGAGCAATTTCAGCTAATAGAAGCTATTTCCTTTGAAGTTTTAATCCAATGCTTCGGGTTCACGTGGACCACGGTCCGGCTTTCGGTTTCGTCCTCCTTCTAAGGCGTGGCCACGCTCTGAAATGAAAAGTCTTCTGGAAATTTTTCCCCGCGATATCTTTTTTGATGCCAACCACCTACAATTCACACAAATGTCAAATATGAGTGAAATCCCCTTTCTTAGCACCATGAATAGCCAAAATTAGGACAAGATGACAGTGCAAAACGTGCCAAATAACGGCTCTATCAAGAGGATAATATTTAGTTGCTGTGAGTAATAAAACAAGAAGAAAAAATGTTTAGCTATTAGCTGAGAAATTTTTCTAATGTTTAATTTTGTTTCTCTTGCATTCTGCAAATATGGTTTTCATTGGAGGAGTTGGAATTCCACGTTCCAGGTGAAGTTGTTGGAAAAATCTTTAACTTTGTTTCATGTGTACTCATCATTTCTGTGTTTCTTTCTTTCTAATCTTTCCCTTTCCTTTTACTTTTTAATAATGTACTTGAACCAATCCTAGCGTTGACAAATCAGGAAAAAATCTGCATCAGCTGATTTATTACCATCAATTCATACTGGTGAAATCCAGACAAAATCTGCATGAGCTACTTTATTACTAATTCATATTGGTCAACAAGGATACATTTATTCTTTACTAATTTAACTTTAATTTTTCCCCAAATATTGCGTGCTGGAGAACCACTTAATAGTGTCACGCAAACTCTTACTTCTGCGAAATTAAAGATGTTAAATTTGTAACTGAGTAGTGCGTTGGTAAAGGAACTACATTTAACTTTTATGCAATGAAGAAGCTATGATTTAACTCTGAAAATTTTTTCAATGAAGAAGTTATGAGTATCGTTTCTGAAAACCATTGGTAAACCAAGTACGATGTACTTAACACAGGCAAGTCCCAAAATATGAAATTGCTTGCAGGTGACCCGACTTTTTCTTTTCTCTCTCCAGCAAAATACAGTTTTTTTTTAAAGGGATAATTTCACAAACCTCCCCTGAGGTTTCTGACACTTGCACTGAGACCCCTCCAGGTTTTAAAAATTTCACTTAGTTCCCTTGCTTTTCAAATTTTGGTAACAATTCAGTCCAATTAGGATTAAAATATTACTATCATGACAGAGATGACATTTTTATTCCATGAATACCCTCTTCCTCTCTAAATTAGTGCAAGATTGCAAGTTATTAAAAGGTTGAGATGATTATCAAAGTTGGGGGATATAAATGCCATTCAGGAATTTTGATGCAGTACATGGAGACATCTTCAGTATGTTATAACAGGAATAGCCAACGGCAACCTGCAATCTTCCAACGGCCAGATTTTGTATACCTCCAACTGTATATAAACATCAGAAGTGCAAAGTATATCCTCAAGCCAAAAGATTGTGAGGAGGAAGAGTTTGGGTAGATTAATCCTCATTGTTTTGCAGGAGCATTAACAGAAGGCTATAGCGAAAACATTTAGCAGATCTTATGCATGGCCCCTTGATCCACCATTGAGTGCTTGAACCAATGCAAACCGCGGAGTTTAAGCACTTTTAGCTGAGGAAGTCCATTGCAGCATTCTTAACTGACAGAATATTCAGAAATTTCTAGTTAGTAATCAAAAGTTGTTGTGGCACTGGTTAGGCATTGAAGTAACGTGGCATCCTTGAGCAACCAATACCTTCTTCTCCGATGATGCAATGGGGCTTGCCATCCCCATTTTGGTGTCCAGCGTACCATAAAAGAGTAGGACACGAGCACCCAAAACATCATTGGAGGCACCATTTTGAAACTGTTTAGAGATGAACTGGTATTTTGCCTGTGACTTAGCATGATTTTATTTATTTATTGTGAAATTGTGCAATGACTCTTATGAATTGCTACAAGGATTCGGTGACGGTGACGTGCTGTAAAGCATCGACAAATAATTTTTATTTTAAAAGGAATTAAAAAAATTGAAAAAAAATTGCTGGCCAAAATTTGTAGTAAAAACTTAAAAATTATTCACATGACCATCATATGAGTAATTAGTCATAATTTATTATAGTTACTGGCTAGAAGTATTTTTTAAAATTTTTAAAAATAACTAGTTGCTGGCACATGACTTGATTTTGACAGTAGCATTCGATAAAAATCAGTTATTAGAACTAAATATGCATGAAACTAAAATATTTGGAACTATATTTATTTTCATCCAAATTTTAGTAACTAAAAGCGTTCACGTTCCAAATATTATAATTCTTCCAAACCAGTATTTATCTATCAAATTCGGCTTTGCTTCTGACCTTATATATTGGGTCAAGAATGTAGTGCCAACTTGGTAGCATTAATAAAAATCCCCTGCTTCAATGATGCGAATAAATTAGCCGAAAAAAGAAAAATCAAAGTCAATCATCAAAAGCTTTGCACGAGCTCAACCCATCAAATTTTGCTTTGTGCTGCTGGGTGAGAGTTTTGGATTGGATAAAAATCATAAAATAAAGGACGGCACAACAACTTTGATCCGAACGCCAGACTGAAGATGGCTGGACATTTGAAGATGTAATTACTAATGTGAAGATGCACTTGTCATCCAAGTTAACGTTAATCATCTAAACCAACCTCTAAGGACAAATTGGTAATTTTAGCACTCTTCATGTCAGCAATAGACCCCAATACTCTGCTAGGGGAGCTAGGTGAAATTTTTAAAACTTGAAGAGGTCTCAGTACAAGTGTCAGAAACCTCAGGGGAGGTTTGTGAAATTATCCCTTTTTTAAATGACAAGAATATCTTATTCCCGTTTTCCTTTTTCGTCTGTCCCAAATTGTAGTCCACTTTCCAATTGAAGAATGTAGTTATATTTTAATTTTCCTAAAATGCCCTTATTCAATGTAAGTTGTTGTTACTATAAACCTACCCCATTTAATGAGAGTTGATTCTTTTTTCATCATCAATTCAAGTTCCCATAAAGTTGTACTCTATTTAATGTGAGGGTATTTTAGGAAAATAGCAATCTAAATTTACTTTTCCAACAAAGTTAACTACTTTTTCTTAAACTGTGTGAAAAAAGAAATGGGACTATCAAAGTGGGACGGATGGACTAATATATATTTTTGGTATATAACCCATAGGTGTCTGCATTCGTTTTACGATCTGCGACTAATTCTGTTCGAACCGGGTCAGGCCCCAAAGAGGGTAACTCTCCCAACTTCATTTTTTCCATTCCTTTCGAACCCAAGACTTCATGGTTAAGGGATACAAGCCCCTTCCACTTGCACCAACATCCGTTGATTCTTATAGCTGATATATAAAATTATGAAAAAACGTTGTTGAATGAGACTGGATTTGTCAAATTCACGTTGCAAAATTAGCTGCCACAGATTGAGGCTGGCATGGATTGTCCAATGCAAACTAAGCTGCTACAGATTGAGACTGGATTTGTCAATTTCACGTTGCTAATCGATAGTTAGGGATAAAATCAGATGAAGTAGGTTACAAAAGAAGAAAAGGAAAACAAAAGGAAAGAAACAAAAATAGAAAGAGGATTGATATAAGTGAAGTCGAAAAAGTTCACCAGGAACATTGAATTTCAGCTCTAAAATTCCATAGATGCTACTTACTGAAAATTAAATACTGCTACGAATTAACTAAAACAAAAGTTTTCTGGTATTGTATGCAGTAGTAGATTAAAGTGGCTATATAAACGCGGAAAGAAAAAGGGCAAAATATGCTTTACCCCCTATGGTGTAGCTATTTGGCACATAACTCTCCTATAGTTTTAAAAGTTATATATAACCCCCTCATAGGTTGGATTAAAATAGCAAAGTAATGGAAATAATCATTTGTAACGGAACCTATGAAAATGTCAAAATCATCTTTGTTTAAAAACTAAAATGGTTGAAGTGACCACAATATATAAACATAATATGCATGACACTCTAGTTCCGTATGATTTACCATATAACTCCTTTATGATTTAATGCTTTATCATATAATCTCCTTATGGTTTTCTAAAATATACATATGATAGGTTGCAATTTTATCATTTATTTTATTATTAATTTTCCCTATTACCTGACCTAATGTGGATTAATTGCTAGATTCTACTCACTTTTGATATTTTGCATTTATTTCAGGGAGTAGAACGAAAATATAATAACAGGTGCTAATTTGGCAAGAAAAGAATTCAGATGATAGAGTTTGTCCTAGGGGCATTTTGGGAACACAAAAAAGACGTGAGCCCTTTGTAATTTGGGCTGAAGTCTTCCTTTCTCCTGTGGGCCGCCGCACATCTGAGGAGGGCAGAGGATAAAAACCAAACAAATAGCAGAGAAAGAGGACGGCTGGCTTCCGGAGCTTTTCGTCCTGTAGTATAGCTTTTCACCTTGACTTTTCCATGGCTGTTTTTGAGTAGTGGCTCCCTGCGGATGGCAGGGACCATTAGAATGAAACAATCACTTTTGTAGTTCAGCTTTTCTTTGATGATTCAAACGAATTGGGTCCACTAAATCGGAGACCATGGCTGCAGCTTTTGCGTCAGTTTTGTATGGGTTTTTCTCATCAACAATGAGCTAAACCCTTTTATCTAGTCAAAGAACAACGGAGGACTTGGTTCTACTAAATTTGTGAGATCGAATTAGTTTTTATTTATTTCCATTATTCACTGGTATTTGTCTATCTTTTGCTTTATGTTCATATGGTTGTTTTATTATTCGATTATCCAGGGCCCGGATTCTAGATTAATTCAATAACCTGAAGCCAATTAGGATAGTTAAATCCGTAATTGTTTAATTATTCTAAACTGGTGGCAACTGGCATGATTGGGTTTGTGTCAGGGAGATAGACAGGCTAACTTAAAGAGACCCTCGTAGCGTGTTGATTGGTTAGAATTAGGCTCTTCTAATTATTCATGCAATTAGGGAATTGAACTTCTATGGTCGTACCTAGGGTTATTTCCTGATTAGAGAAATAGTCAACGGTCGTACCTTGGCTATCGACGAATTGAGGAAGAGTTGGTTGTTTATCGCGTGTATGACAACTATAACTAATTTATCAGATAGTAACTGGAATAATCCTTGCATCTGTGATCGAATTAAGTGAACCATCTCCGAAGTTGTCTCTTGGCTAGAGTTCGTCCATTATTATTTTTATTGTGATAATTAGTTATTTGAGTTGTAGTTATTTTATTTTATTTATTCCAAGTAATTTAGTTACTCTCATTTTCAAAAACCCCCCATATCTGGAACTTGAGAAGAAATTAAATTATCCCCAGTCCCTGTGGATTCGACCCTGCTCACCGCTATATACAGAATTTGTATTTTATTTGAGCAGGTATTTATTATTGCACAGGTTCGGCACCTGTCAACATAACTCCCCTATAATTAATAAATTATTTTCAACTTTACATAGTGGTATTTTTGACACTTTAGTTGACTCTATTATGAAATGCAAATTCCGTCACTTTAACACTTTAATCCAAATTATAAGGAGGTATGTATGACTTTTGAAATTATAGGGGGTTATGTATAAAAGCACTAAACCACAAGGGGGTAAGGTGTAATTTGCCCAAAAAAAAACTGTCTGACTTCATTAATTACACTCGCATCAATCATTGATTGCGAGGCAGTTGAACCAACCCTGTTCACCCGTGATGATTGAAATCTGCAGAAGCTGATTTATGAATAATTATTTAAAATAGCCGACAAGGAGAATAAAATCTGCTGAAGCTGATCGTATCGTGCAGGAGAATAAAATAAAAAACCAGGTGATACAGCCAGCATTAATTTTATATTTGACACTGACTGGTTTATACAGCTATGTTCAGTGTTAAAGGCTTTTTCAACTACGTACATTCCCTATATATGGGAGTGGAAGCTTAATTATTCAAGCAAAGCAACACTTTACCACTAGCTAGTAAGCTGAAAGTATTAGGAATTAAAATGGCCAGTTGTTTTGCAACTAAACTGATATGTTTCTTCAACATCGCAAGCTTTGCAATTCTCACAGGGGCAGACCAGTGTCATATTTACTGGAATGAATATGATGATTCTTCCAAATGGAGTACCCAGGTTATCTTCCAAATGGAGTACCCAGGTTACCTGTCATGTTGGTGACCAGTTGGGTAAGAAATGGCAAGATTCATCCAGCTTATAATTTGCAACTACATTTTTTTTATTTGTTTTGATCATGTTATTGTTTAATGTAAATTTTTTCACACTGTCAATATATATATATATATATATATATATATATATTAGCGGATCTAGAAGCATGATATATGCACAAAATTTGGAGTTGAGATTTAAGTTAAAATAACGCGGCATATATCTAGACCTGCTAGTGTAAACAACGGCAGTGTAAGAAATAATAATCCTTATTACTTACCTTAATCGTAATTTAGAAAATTCTTAGGTTAGCAATTTATGTGAATTTTTGCAGACTTTGCCTTCACTCCGGGAATTGGGGCCGTGTACGAAGTGCACCTCGACGGGTTCAACTCGTGTGACTATACAAAGGGAGAATGGCTAGGATATCAGGGAACCAACTATTTTATAGCTCGTTTGACCAAAAAAAAAAAAAAAAAAACTATTTTATAGCTCCTACTACAGTATATTACATATCTGCAGCAAGGTGTCCAGATTTTCGGGTTGTCATCAATGCTATCTCGAATGGTCAGGAACACCATCAAACTCAAACGCTACTTTCTTCATCAGCTGGCTCCAAATAAGATTTATGGCACAAGATGTGTGCCATTAGTATTTTGTGCCCAGAGGTGTATCCTTAATTATTCCTTGCTTTGTGTTCATCTACTATGTAACTTGAATGTGGATGCTTTGTATTGTACGTCATCTGATCTCTTGAACGAATAAAATTGCTTTCCTTGGTAATTCCGTCTCTTTATTAAGTATATCTTTTGAGTTTTTATTTTGTTTTTTATCGACAAAATCATGTAAGTGTATAGAGTGAATCATAATAATAAGGGCAAATTATATTTTATCCCCCTGTGGTTTAGCATTTTTTTTAACCCCCTATGATTTCAAAAGCTATACATAACCCTCTCATGGTTTGGATTAAAGTGTCAAAGTGATGGAAATAGTTATTCGTAACAAAACTTCTAGAAATATCGTAATTACCCTTATAAATACATGACACACTAATCCCGTATGATTTTTATATTTTACTATATAACCCCCTTATGATTTAATATTTTACCATATAATCCCCTTATGGTTTTCAAAATATACACACATAACCCCCCTTGGTTAATAAATAATTTTCAACTTTTACATAAGGGTATTTTCGACATTTTATGTGACTCCCTTATGAATGATCATTCCCGTCATTTTGATACTTTAATCCAAATCATGAGGGGGTTATATATAGCTTTTAAAATCATAGGGAGATTATGTAAAAAACTGCTAAATCACAGGGGATAAAGTGGAATTTGCCCTAATAATAATCACCCATACTATTCTAGGATCGTAAGGAACTGAGTACGTAAGTAATGAAACTAGATTTAAATCTGAAAATTTTTGCAATGGAAAAGTTACGAGTATCGTTTATGAAAACCATTGGTAAACCAAGTATGGTAAATAATACAGGTGAGTCACAAAACATGAAATTGCATGCAGGTGACCAGCCTTTTTGTTTTGTGTCTCCAGCACAATACCCTTTCTTTTCTTCTTTTTTTTTTAAAAAAAAAAATAACAAGAATATCTTATAGCTGATATATATATATAAATATTGAAAAAACGGCTGCTACCGAATGGGATTGGATTTGTCAAATTCACGTTGCAAAATCAGCTGGCGCAGATTGAGACCGGATTTGTCAAATTCACGTTGCTAACCAGTCCTAGCTACCTACCGGTGACTAATGATTAGCAATTCAAATTTGACTCATTCAATCTCAATCTGCAGAAGCTGATTTATGGATAAGTATTTGAATCAGCCAAACTAAGATACCCTTTTTATTTTCAACCAGGGGGGGGGGGGGGGTAAGGGGGGCTCGTGTATAGGAGAATAAAATAAAAGCCAGGTGACACATAAAGCAAGCAATTTTATATATTTGAGACTGACTGGCATTTACAATTATGTCCAGTGTCCACGGGATCAATCTAAATCCATTCCAAAGTGATACTACCCAAGTTAGTCCCAAAACACATATGGGTAAGGTTGAACCAAAATCTATATGATTCGGTTCTATCTCAAATCCAAGCAAATCCCGTCCATCCCACTCATTTTGCCACCTCTAATATCTATATATAGGACTTGAAGCTTATTCAAGTAAAGCAATAATCTACCAGTAAGCAGAAAATACTACCAATTGAAATGGCAAGTAGTTTTGCAGCTAAATTGATATGTTTCTTCCTCATCTTAGGCATTGCAACTCCCAGTTGGGCACTTAACATGCCCATTGCCAGGAATGAATTTCAGGATTCTTCCTTGTGGACTGGTAGCATTCCAGCCTTGCGTGAAGATAAATTGCGCAAGAACAACAAAATTCATCCCAGATTATAATTTGCAAACTACATCTTTTATTTGTCCTGATTATATTACTCCATTTTTTACGTTTATCGTACTCGACGCATTTGTTAGATTAGGAATTAGGGCCGTGTACCATGTTAACCGTGACAGCTACGACTCGTGTGACATTACAAAGTGAATTTTTGCAGCTTTCTTCATCTTTTATTTGTAGCTTTGATTAATATAAAATTTTTTTGTTTTAGATAGTAATTTGTATTTATTAACAAGTGTCATGGAGCACCTATTGGAAACTTCCTCTATAAATTGGTCAAGTGATGGGTGTTTAAACCACCAAAAATAAAGTTCCCACGCTAAAGGTCCATTTAGTTCATGGGATGACATAGAATTGGATTAATCTCCTGTATCATCTATGTTTGGTTGCATTTTACACATGAGACGACACATGATTGGATTAAAACTTTTTAGACTAATTTACCCTTAATGATACAAATTCACGCTGAATATTATATAGTCATACTCTCATATATAGGTGGTAAATCAACCCATTTAATTAAATTTACTTATGGGTATGGGTATCTTAAATTTTTACATATGGGTATAAATGAGTTACCCAATAATACCCATTTAATAAATGGGTATTATTGGGTAACTCATGAAACCCAATTAACCCATTTATAATTGTCTTTCCCCAAGTCTCTTTTCTTCCCCCACCCATTTTTTTTTTCAGATTTTTCATTTTGTTATGATGTTAACTACTTTAGTTTCATTATTATCATTATTTGTTGGTTTTATCTTATCATTTTATTTTCTCTTAGTTTGTTAACTTGCTCGTTTTTCAACATTACCAATTTATGATGATTTTTAACCTCTTTTCCTATCTTTCCAAAATGAAATTTTAAATTTATATATGAAAAAAATGTTATGGGTTCAAAATTTTAGGATTAAGTTTTTATGTTAGCTTTTATAGTACTTAGTTCAATTTTTTATATTCTTATTATTCAATTATTAAATAGCATGTAATTTTGCGACATAAAGTACGGATAAGAAAAAAATTGATAATTAGGCTTATTGAACATTATAAGTAAATATTTAAAACTAATGATGGGTGCAAAAGACGATATAAATTGATAACTTAGTTTGCAAAAATGAATTTAAATGAGTTTACAAAAGTTAAAATAAATGGGTTATAAATGGGTAATTGAGTTACTCAACTCATTTTTTGACTTACCCATTTATACCCATCTAATTAAATGGATATAAATGGGTTGACTCACTTATACCCATTACCCATTTTACCCAACCCAAACCCGCCCAAGTCACCCATTTTGCCACCTCTACAGTCTCATATAATAATATCATAATAAACGAACTAATTTTCCCCTATTAATTATATTAAAAAATTTTGACTAATTTACCCATATTCATTATTTTGAATTTTTTTGACTAATTTGTTCCTATTAATTAATTTAAAATTTTTTAAACTAATTTTCCCCTAAATTGGAAGGACTGAAACCGCCAAATTGAGAATCCCATGAATGAAATTGAGAACCCACCAAGGAATACTATTTTGCTACAGCATTCCTACACCATAATTGTTGAAAAAGATAATTACTGTATCATTGTCCTTCCATCAACAAAGCATAGATTTTTTTTTTTAACAGAAAGCATAAGGATGGAAAGCACTGGAGATAAAGCTGTAGTGATAAAAGTTTGATGGCAGGTATCTAAATTCTAAGTGTAACAATTAATGATAGATACTTTGTTGAGAGAGTGAGTAACAAATATATATTTTTCAGTGAGCGAATGACAAATTTAATCAAAATTTGTGTATAACTAACAGAGAGCATATGGATGAAAGTACTACAGATAGATAAAGCTATTTGATGACAGGTAGCCAAATTCTAAGTGTAACAATTATTGATGCTTAAAGTAATGCAAGGAAAGACAAAACATTGAGCACTTTTTTTAAGTGGAATCCCATTTTTCTATTGAGCACTCTAATCATGCAACCAGGGACGGAGCCAGAAATTTATTTTTGGGGGGGCTGAAGTGTATTAAAATTTTTTTTGTGACGAAATAAATATATTTAATAAGTAAAATTTAGAATCAATAATTATAAAAATAATAAAAACATATAATTATACATACCCAAAAATTTGTTATTGATTAACACTTGAAGTATTGGTAGTTGTGCACTCGAATAACGAAGATGAGGCAATTGCATTCTGCGAGTCTTCATCCGTTGAAAACGCTGCAATATTTGCTCATTTTAAATTGTTGCAAAAATATCCTTATCGATGTATACAACCAGACAGTCATTCATCCACTCGTCTCCCATTTTGTTGCGCAAATCAGTCTTGACAATATTCATTGCAGAAAATACTCTTTCAACAGAAGCAGTTGGAAAAATTCTGTCGTAGGGATGGCAATAGGGCAGGAGATCCCTCTCCCGTCCCGTGCTTTTAAAATTCTTTTTATTTATAATAGCATCGAATTGGGAAAATTCTGCCATTTGATGGCAATGGGGTGTGGGATCCCTCTTCGATCCGATGTTCTAAAATCTCCCTGGCCCAGTTCCCCGCTTTTTCTATCCATATACCCTGCCTATACACCTACGGGTGCCCTCACTATTGTGTAATTATACTTTTTATGTATATAAAACATTAATAACAACATTATAAATTATTTTTTAAAATTCTTAACTGAATATTCAATGTAAAATCAAGGTTAAAAATCACTTTGATCTTTTTTTAATTCATTTCTCTACTTTTAATAGGAAATCTAAACTTACAATCATTATGTTTAAACAATGTAAAAAAATTGAAGTAAACTAAAAAATAATTAAATAATAATGTGTTTATGTATGAATGTATATATATGTATAAAACAATATATAGATCATTGTATTTTTGTTCAATTTTTATATTGATAACCTGCTCCGTTGAAATGAGGGGAGAAAAATCTATCCGGCCCTGCATTCCTAATCTACCGCTAGTTATGCACTTGACATCAAAAGTAGAAAGAAACTAACGACCAATAGAGCAAAGGAATTGATTCATACAGAGACATGTCCAAGTCATTATGTTTGTCCGGCATTATCATTATCTCCTTTCACCGTGGGGGGGCTGGGCTGGCCGCCAGAATCCCCTATATATAGGGGGTTTTCCGGCGGCTTGGGGGGGCTTAAGCCCCCACCAGCCCCCCCTTAAATCCGTGGCTGCATGCAACATTATTCCTGTGAATCCCATAATCCGCCTATAAAATGCGAGTTCTACTTGTAATTTCCACCACCAAAAAGCGCAAAAAATCCTAGAATTTCAAACAAAAAATGGATTTGGCTAGAAATATTGGTGACCATACTGAAGAGCTTTTTCAAGCACAAGCTCACATATGGAACCATATATTCAACTTCATAAATTCTATGTCCCTCAAATGTGCAATTCAATTAGACATTCCAGATGTTATTCACAAGCATGGCCAGCCGATGACCCTCGATCAATTGATCGATGCTCTTCCCATCAAGAATGAAAAAGCCCCATTCGTTTATCGTCTCATGCAGATTTTGATCCACTCAGGCTTCTTCATTGAAGCAAAGATTCCTGGAAATGAGAATGATAATCAAAAGGGTTATCTGCTCACTTCTGCTTCTGAACTTCTTTTAAAGAGCAACCCTTTTAGCGTGACGCCATTTTTACTGGCCATGCTCGATCCCACCTTGACTGATCCATGGCACTATCTCAGCCAGTGGTTTCAGAACAGCGATGAAAGCCCATTTTATACTTGCCATGGGAGGTCACTTTATGATTTTGCGAGCCATGAGTCTCAGCTTAATCAATTCTTTAACGAAGCAATGGCTAGTGATGCCCGGATGGTTAGTAGCGTGGTGACCAAAGATTGTAAGCACGTTTTTGAGGGTTTGAATTCATTGGTAGATATTGGAGGTGGAACTGGAACCTTTGCTAAGGCAATTGCTGATGCTTTCCCTCGCCTGAAATGCACTGTGCTTGATCTTCCTCATGTTGTTGATGGCTTGGAGAGTAGTAAGAACTTGGCCTATGTTGGAGGTAACATGTTTGAAGCCATTCCTCCTGCAGATGCTGTTTTAATGAAGGTATGAAATCGATGTTGCACGTTTTCTAGTTGACAATTTTCTTTTATAGAAGTTTTATTTAGATTTTCATCCTAACTGCCTGAGATCATAGGATTAAAATTCACCAATTATGGGAAGTGTCAACTTCAAAAGTAAGATTGAGCAGAAGAAATTGAGGCTATGCTTAATCTAAGAACTGCATCATGAAGAGGGACAGAAAAAGAACAAAGTTTTAAATGTCAAATTGATGGCATGTGTTTGGTACTATAGGATAACAAAGTTTAAACGTCAAATTGATGGCATGTGTTTGGTACTAGAGGAGAATAGTTTTGTTTTTTCTTTTTGACGCAAAAATCTTTAGATGGGGTGTAATGTTTCTAACAAAAATTTTCTTTCGTTGTGATACAATTTGCAATCGAGCAGTGGATATTGATTGATTGGAGCGATGATGAGTGTGTACAAATACTAAAAAAATGTAAAGAAGCAATTCCTAGCAAGGAAAAAGGAGGCAAAGTGATAATTGTTGACACGTTCTGCAAAAGCCAGCAGAAAGGGGATGATGATCATGAGGCGATTGAGACCCAACTGTTCTATGATATGGGGGCGATGGTTCTAGTCAAAGGAAGGCAAAGAAATGAGAAAGATTGGGCGAAACTTTTCTCTGAGGCAGGCTTCTGTGACTATAAGATAACTGCAGTATTGGGCTTGAGATCTATCATTGAGGTTTATTATTAATTAATTAATATGTCTTTTGAAAATGTTGTTTGTGCTAAAAAGTGATGAACCTTTAGTTAGGGTGTTCAGAATAAATTTTATGGCTTTGGAGTGTTTGTTTTACTCATTTATTGGCAATAGACAAATTGCCAAAGTCCATCTTGAAGCTGAACGTGGGCGGCTGATCAATTTGGTTCGTGCTTGTATCTTGAACCAGATTTACTTGCAAAGTTCACCAGATTTTCTGGCAATTGGGCATTGAATGAGAAGAGAAAAATTACAGCCGCTTGTAGGATCCTTACTAGTATAAATAAATGCCATTTCCTCAGTTGAAGGGCACCAAAGCTCAAGTGAAAGATAGGAAATGAACGAGTTCAATTGTGGAGTGAGTGTTTGAGCAGATATCTCAAGAGTGAGCCTCTGATAAATTAGACCAAATATTCTCAACAGTGAGGCTCAATTATTAGTGTCTAATATAAATGTATTTTGTCTGTTGTTATTATATATATTTTGAGTGTAATAAAATTGTTTGTTTAGCTCCTTTATATAAAGGATTTAATTCATTGATTTGGTATTAAACCCCACCACAATCCAACATTGGAATGCGTCCAAATCCCAGTCTGGAATACGCAGCAAGCACATTATGTATAAATGGTGTGGAGTTGAGGTAGCTAAGGACAATAACTGTTTCCAACATTGTTGAAGTGGATGCATCGCTTCCACTTTAAATTCAGTGATTACAGTTGAATGTACGTTGAAGAAAGAACGGATAAACATGAGGGGCAAAAAACTGAAAAAGATTTTCAGTTCTTAACTTGCCTAAATTGTACAGCACTTTCTAAACAAAATGTAACTCAATGTAAATTACTTATTCAATTTTGAAACACTGACATTGTATCTAATTAATATTCGTGTATGTTGAACGACGCGTTGGTCAACAAACGCGTTTTCTGCTTTGTCCCACATCAATAGAAGCCAAAGGAATTCTTCCTTTGGTTTCCTATAAATAAGGAAGCCTATTGAAGGTTTTAGGTGCACCACTCAAGAGAGTTATATAGGCTATTAGTTTTTTGAGTCATCTAACCCATTTAGTCAAATATTTTAGGCTTTCTTGTTTTGAATTTAGAAATATTTTCTAAACTCTTTTGTAAGTGCCTTATTAGTATAGGAACCACTTTCCTACGGCTTTTAATATTTCTTCTTCATAGTAGAAATATTACTCCTCCCTCACCCGTGAACGTAGGTCAATTTGACCGAACTACGTAAATCTTTTGTGTCTTTTATTTGCTTTATTATTTGCCTTTATTGGGTTGCCGCAACCCTTTTATATGGTCGGTTTTACCGCCTAATTATTTTATGGCTGGTGTCTACCGCATAAACATTATATGGTCGGTTATACCGCCTAATTTGTGCTAACTCTGGTTTGTTTGTTCCTGGGCCGGTCCTAAGAAACTGGTATCAGAGCTGGTTGTTATATTTTGCAAGACAAGTTCATCTGGTGGGGCCCGTTCATCCCGTGGGGCCCGCTTATCTCTTGGGGTTCGCTCACCCTGCGGGCTTGTTCACGAGACTTGCATATCTGTTTGACCAGTTTTTTTTGAGACAAGTTTCAAGTTATAGATTTTGTAGCAACAATGACGATAACAAAGACGGTTGTCGAGAAATTCGACAAGAATGTCAACTTCAGCATGTGGCAGCTCAAGATCGAGGCCATTCTTGTTCAAGACGGAGTTGATTTGGCAATTCAAGGAATTGAGAAAAAGCCAGAAGATGTAAAGGATACGGATTTCGCCGATATGGATAAGAAGGCCAGATCCAGCATAATCTTAAATCTCTCCGATAAGGTATTGCATGAGGTAGCAATGGAGACTTCGGCCAAGGTTATGTGGGATAAATTGAAAGGCTTGTATATGAAGAAAACAGTCAAGAATCAGCTATATTTAAAGCAGAGCTTGTATATGCTTCGGATGTCTGAAGGTACATCTATACTCTCCCATCTTTGATAAATTTGATTCCATTATTATGGATTTGGAGAATATAGATTCGAAAATTGATGATGAAGATCAAACCCTATTACTTTTGTGTTCCCTTCCCCAATCCTTTAAGTATTTTCGTGATACTATGATTTATGGAAAGGAAACAATTTCGTATCGGAAAATTAAATCTGCATTAAAATCTAAAGAGCAGATAGATAGGGATATTACTGGGGAAACTAGTGGAAGTCAAGCCGATGGCTTGTTTGTTCGGGGTAGATCTGAAAAGAGAAACACAGAAAATAGAAGTAGATCCAAATCCAGACATAAAAATGTAATGTGCAACTATTGTAAAAAGAAGGGCCATGTTATCTCTGATTGTTTTAAACTGAAAAATAAAGAAAAGCAAAAAGGAAAATTTGTTGAGAAAAATACTGAATCCGCTGAAGCTAGTATAGCAGCTGATGAGAATGATGGAACCATTTTCTGTGCAACGGAAAATATTTTTAGGTCTAACAATGAGTGGATTTTAGATTCGGGTTGTTCATATCATATGTGTTCCAATAGGGACTGGTTTTCAACATATGAATCAACTGAAGGTGGAGTTGTCTTAATGGGTAAAAACGTCGTTTGTAAAGTTGTTGGTAAAGGCACAATCCAGATTAAAATGTACGATGGTATTGTGAGGACGCTCACAGATGTTAGACATGTTCCAGATTTGAAAAAAAATCTCATCTCTTTGGGCACTCTTGAGTCTATTGGGTGCAGGTATTTAGGTGGAGAAGGAGTTCTCAAAATCACTTGAGGTGCTCTTGTTGTTATGAAGGCACACAGATCTGGTACTTTGTATATTTTACAGGGATCTACTGTTACAGGTGCTGCTGCTGTTTCAACATCATCTTTGTTAGTTACAGACATCACCAAATTATGGCATATGCGTTTGGGGCACATGAGCAAAAAAGGCTTGGGCATACTGAGCAAAAGAGGACTTCTTTGTGGACAAAATACCGGACCATTGGAATTCTGTGAACATTGTATTTTTGGAAAGCAGAAAAGAGTCAACTTCAGTTCACCAGCAATTCACAAGACAAAAGGTACTCTTGATTACATTCATTTAGATCTATGGGATCTTTCTCGTGCTCCTTCTAAAGGAGGTGCCAGGTACATGTTGACTTTCATTGATGATTATTCAAAGAAAGTTTGGGTCTATTTTCTTAAACATAAAAATGATGTTTTCCTAACTTTCAAGCAATGGAAAGTTTTGATTGAGAAACAAACAGGAAAACATATTAAGCGGTTGAGAACAGATAATGGCATGGAATTTTGTGGAGGTGAATTTGATAGATTTTGCAAAAATAAAGGAATTGTTCGGCATCACACCGTCAGGATGACGTTTCAACAAAATGGTGTGGCTGAACGTATGAACAGAATGCTTTTGGAGAGAGCAAGATGTATGATCTCCAATGCAGGGTTGACAAATGACTTTTGGGCAGAGACGATCAATATGGCCTGTTATATTGTCAACCGTTCTCCTTCTGCATCTCTTGGTTTCAAAACTTTTGAGAAAATTTGGTCAGGTACTCCTGCTAATTACTCCAATTTAAAAATTTTTGGATGTCCAGTATACATGCACGTGAATGATGGAAAATTGGAGTTTAGAGTTAAAAAGTGCATTTTTCTTGGGTATGCTTCTGGGGTGAAATGATACAGATTATAGTGTCCTGATCCCAAATCTCCAAAATTTGTAATCAGTAGAGATGTTACTTTTGATGAATTGTCTATATTATCTTATAAGAAGGAGTCTTCTAGTCCTTGTACTACTGATAGTGCACAGAAGCAGGTGGAGGTTGATATTGGCAGTTCTGGTCCTTCTCAGACCAAATCTTCTATTCAACAAATGCCAGTAGATGCACCTGAATCTACTATTGAAGATAGTTCAGAAGAAGAAGAGTATTTCATAACCAGAGATAGAGCAAGGAGAGACATTCGACTACCACAAAAATATGCAAATTTAGTTGCATATGCTTTGTCTGTTGCAGAAGAAACTGATGCAATTGGTGAGCCTTCCACCTATTCAGAAGCAATTTCTTGTGATGATTCTGCAAAATGGTTGATTGTGATGAATGAAGAAATTGAATCTCTTCATCAGAATGAAACTTGGGTTCTTGTAAAACCACCGTCAGCTAAGAAAATTGTTGGATGCAAATGAATTTTCAAGAAGAAGGAAGGTATTCCAGGGGTTAAAGATGCAAGGTATAAAGCACGATTAATTGCAAAGGGCTATAGTCAGATATAAAGTGTTGATTTTAATGAAGTTTTTTCACCTGTTGTTAAACATAGCTCTATTCATATTTTGCTTGTTTTAGTTGCCATGTATGATTTGGAATTAGAGTAGCTTGATGTTAAGATAACTTTCTTGCATGGCGAACTTGAAGAACAAATTTATATGAAACAACCCCAGGGTTTTGAGATTGAAGGTAAGGAAGACCATGTTTGCTTGTTGAAGAAATCCTTATATGGATTGAAACAGTCTCCAAAACAATGGTATAAAAGATTTGATTTCTTTATGTTGGGTCATAGTTATTCAAGGAGCATGTATGATAGTTGTGTTTATTTTCGGAAGTTAAATGATGGTTCTTTCATTTATTTACTGCTTTATGTTGATGACATGCTCATTGCTGCCAAGAATTTGTCAGAAATTCACACTTTGAAACTGTAGTTAAATAGTGAATTTGAAATGAAAAATTTAGGAGCAGCTAAAAAAATTCTTGGCATGGATATCAATCGAGATCGAGGAGTAGGGAAGTTGTTCTTGACCCAGAAAAATTATCTTGAGAAGGTCTTGGAGCGTTTTGACATGAAAGATGCTAAACCAGTATCTACTCCTCTTGCTAGCCATTTTCGGTTATCTGCTGCTCAATCACCACAATCAGATGAAGAGGAAGATTATATGGCACGGGTTCCTTATTCCAGTGCAGTCGGCAGTGTTATGTATGCAATGGTTTGTACTCATCTAGATATCTCACATGCAGTCAGTGTTGTTAACAGATATATGTCTTGCCCCGGTAAAGCACATTGGCAGGCTGTGAAGTGGATTCTCAGATACTTGCGAGGTATTTCAAATGCATGTTTGGAGTTTGGAAGAAATAATAACATGCACTTTGGTTGGTTTTGTAGATTCAGACTACACTGGAGATCTTGACAGGAGAAGATCACTTTCAGGCTATGTATTTTGCATTGGCGGTTGTGCTGTTAGTTGGAAAGCTACTCTACAACCTGTCGTAGTTTTGTCTACTACAAAAGTAGAATATATGGCTTTGACCGAGGCAATCAAAGAAGCCTTGTGGTTGAAGAGTTTATTTAGTGAGTTAAGTCTATATCAAGGTATTACTGATATTCACTGTGATTGTCAAAGTGTCATACACTTGACTAAAGATCAGATGTATCATGAGAGGACGAAACACATTGATGTGAAGTATCATTTCATTCGGGATATCATTGCTGAGGGAAAAGTCCTTATTCAGAAAATCAATACTAAGGACAATCCAGCCGATATGTTTACAAAATCTCTTCCAATTTACAAGTTCAAGTAATGCTTGGACTTGATTGGTATTTATTGTTGGTGATTTACGCCCATTGAGGTTTATTTGGAGAAGGTGGAGCAAGTTTATAATCTCTCGATGTTGGGGGACTCATCAAGGTGGAGATTTGTTGAATGACGCGTTGGTCAATAGACATGTTTTCTGCTTCGTCCCACATCAATAGAAGCCAAAGGAATTCTTCCTTTGGTTTCCTATAAATAAGAAAACCTATTGAAGGTTTTAGGTGCACCACTCAAGAGAGTTATATGGGTTATTAGTTTCTTGAGTCATCTAACCCATTTAGTCAAATATTTTAGGTTCTCTTGTTTTGAGTTTAGAAATATTTTCTTAAACTCTTTTGTAAGTGCCTTATTAGCCTAAGAACCACTTTCCTACGGCTTTTAATATTTCTTTTTCATAGTAGGAATATTGCTCCTCCCTCGCCCGTGGACGTAGGTCAATTTGACCGAACTACGTAAATCTTTTGTGTCTTTTATTTGCTTTATTATTTGTCTTTATTGGGTTGCCGCAACTCTTTTATATGGTCGGTTTTACCGCCTAATTATTTTATGGCTGGTGTCTACCGCCTAAACATTATTGTAGACACCAAATTTTTGTCAATTTTTAATATTTTCTCAAGATTTTTCTATTTAATGAGTTATTTATTTTCTTGCATTTTAATGTGCATTTTCTCATTTTTGCAGGTTTGCTTTACGAAAAGAAAAAAAATAAAAAACAACAAAACAACAAAACAACAAAAATAAAAAAAAATAAAAAAAAAATCAAGTCAAAATCAAATTATTACTAAACTTACACATTTTCATCATTTTCCCCACAAAATACACTTAACCCATTCCTACACTCAACTTTCTTGTCATTTGGTAAAAAAGAATCATTTTGACCAAACACACACACAAGCTCCTCTTTTTCTCTCCCAATATCGACTCTTTGGCCTCTCACAGACAGACGGACATAACAAGAAGAAAAAAAAACTCTTCACTCGGCTCTCCCTATCACAGAAGAGAAGCCACAAAAAAAAAGAAACAAAAAGCACTCCCCAACTCTCTCCCTTTCTCGGACTGGGCAGAAGAAAGAAAACAGAACAAAAAAGAAAGAAAGCTCCCTCACTCTCTCGGCCATATCCCTCTCTTTGCTCACTTCACACAACACACCCACACACTATCCAGACACAAGGAGGCAGCCGCCGGTTGGACAAAGAGCTTGGAACTTCCTCAAAATTTTAGTCAAGGGACCACAACCTCATTGAGGTATTTTTTTTTCCAGCTTTTCCTTTTTTAATTAATTAGATTAAATGCATGTTTGGCTACCTATTTGTCTCTTCCTTTCACTGATTTTTATTGCTATTGTGGTGTTGTTGAAGTTTTTGGGACAAGCCATGAATAAATATTAAGAAAAAAGATGATTTCTGTGAATGCATGTTAGGTATTTGTAAAAATGCCAAAATGGAAAATTAATTAAAAGCTGAACATTGTGCATGTTTTTCTTGTCAAAATAGGTGACCGTTTGCTAGTGTAGGTCTGAAAATGTTGGGTTATCTAAATATTTTGGAATTTTTGAGCCTTATAAGCATTAAAATAATTTTCTTCATTTTTTGAGGCTGTTTTGACTTAATGCATCATTTTGTTGTTGTTTATTTGTCAAACTAAGATTATAGTTGTAATGTAGAAGCTATAAGGAGTGTTTTAGCATAAATTTTATATTTTTTTTTGGTGAAGATTTGGGTGTTTTAAAAAATGAAAACTGGACTGTATTTTGATATTTTGGCCACTTCTGGATCATCTTTTGTAAAAACTAATTCCGGAAATGAAACCTACGCGAAAAATGGAGTGGGGAGGTGTATTTTGTTTTGCGACTGGAAAAGTCGCCGGTGACTGGCGGTCCGGTGGCGCCGCCGCCACCGGCGGCCGCCATGCTTCTTCAGCTGGCCGAAGAAGCAGAGAAAGAAACGATTGGGGAAGAAAGAAAAGAAAGGAAAGAAAGAAAAGAGAAAGAAAAAAGGGGTTTGGGCTAGTGTTTTATTTTTTTAGGTGGGCTTATGGTTATTTTTGTTAGGTTTTGAGGATGGGCTTTGGTTTATTTTTCTTTTGGGTTTCGGTTGGGCTCGGAGGTTGGAGCCCATGAATTTTTGGCTGGGCTTGAGGGATAAAAAGACGGGCTGGCCTGTGTGTTTTAGCTTGGGTTTTCAGTTGGGCTTAGGTAGGTTTGGCCCAAGTAAAATAAAAAGAGTGGCCCGATGCCCTTTTTCTTGCCCAGATCTGGTTACGATTTGCACTTTGGCCCCTGATCTTTGGAGTAGTTTTATTGTGGCCCAGAACATTTTAAATTCCTTTCACCTAGGTCCTTAAATTAATTGCATTTTGGTCCCTGAATTTTATCTTTCATTTAATTTTGACCCCTGAACTTTGGAAAATATAATTTTTGTCCCCCAAAAGTTTTCAATTTTTGCAATTCAGTCCTTGACAAATTTTGACTCTCTTTATTATGATTGTTTCTTTTCTTTAATAGCTAATTATGTTACTTTAGAATATACTTAACTTGGAATTTTTAGATTTGCTTAAATTTCTTTACGTCTGACATATTAGTGTGAATTTAGTACTTGTATTATTATTTTCTTTTTCAATTAAATTGGTGCCATGATCCTTTTGTTCATTGTGAGTATAAATAGGACAATTTGACTCCATTTAGTCACCACTTCAAACGGGAGGTACCCCTATTTTTATTATTTCAATGTCAATTACGTGCTCTTATGTGTTCCTATGTGTTTATATTTTTATATGCTTTATTTATTTGATTTAAATATTCATTCAAGTTTTCTTACATATGTTTTAGTTAATTTTTTACAATGATTCAAGAGGCATTTAAATACCTCAAAAATGTAATAGATAGGATAATTAGATTTGTTTTATTATATTTTTCCCTCCTAGATTGTAGTTAGGCGCTCCCCGATGTAATAGATAGGTTACGTGTTTATGTGGCTTATGTGTTAAGTGTTTTATCCGCTTTTCTTAGGATTTTGGCATCTAGATATTATGCTTACGTGTTATGTGTTACGTGCTCTTATGTGTTTATTTGTTTTAATTTATGCTTTATTTGCTTCACTATGAATTGTTAATGCATAACGTCACCACACTAGTCCAACGCTAGTTGTGGATTCTCTCTTCGCTTACTTGCTAGTCCAACGCTAGTAAGGATTTTTAGAAATGGGCTAGTCCAACGCTAGACCCTTTAGGCCGTCTTGCGTTAGATTCATCTTTGTGTGCTATTCACTACATCTTCATGCATATTTTCATTTTTAGGATCTTTTCTCATTTGCATGATATTTCTTATTATATTATCCCCTACCCTCTATAGGCGCTAATCATGTCATTTAGAATTGCATCTCATTTAAGCTAGTTCATTTGCTTGTTCATATTAGGGGAATTATTTTTTCAAAACATGGAAAATGGGTGATTATAACTTTTTAGTTTAAATACCCCATTAATCCCTGTATAAGAAAATTATGTCACGAGTTTTTGCCTCCCATACCCTTTATGTTGCATTCCCTTTTTCTTTGATCACTTATATATGTATATAATTTAATTTCTTTTCTTTTATTTTAATTTCATCATTCGTATACTCGTGACACTTTCAAGGAATCGTTTTGGCCTTCGCAATTAATGCGATTGGTTCAATTAAACCCTTGAATGAACATTGTGTCCCTTTCGATATTTTTATAAATTTAGATTTGCATCCATGTAGGAAACATCCAAAAGTGATAAAATTAAGGGTTAGATTAGGAAAATTTTGACTAAACCTCGCAACTAGCTTAGACTAGGTTGAAAGGGTGCCTTAGGTTTGAATCAATTAAACCTTTGCCTTCCCTTTCTTCAACCGTGACTCCCGAACCTATTTTCTCTTGTTTTCAAAGACCTGGAGTTGTCAAAAAGGGTTTTGATTTATTTTATTTTTGTCAAAAAAATATTTTTTGGGTGACTTGGTACACCAAAACTCCATACCAAGTGGCGACTCCTATTTTTTCTTAAAAACCCTTTTTAGACTAAATTTTTGGACCCAAATTGTTGCATTTTTTAAAGTCCCATTCTAGGTCCTTTTTCATTTATTTTAAAATAAAATTACATATTTTGTAAATACCTATTTTTATACTTATATTTTCCATCACGAAAAATGGGACGCGACAACTTGGCGACTCCACTGGGGACGTTAGAGAGTCCAAGCACTTGGCTTAGTCGTCTTTTCTCTTTTTAACCCTTATATTTATCATATTTGGATGTTTTAGGTTGTTTTTTTTTTCTTCTTTTTTAGGATGTTTTGCATTTCACACTCGTAATCGTTCCTTGTCTTACGTGTATGTGATGAATGGCTTATTTATTTATTTATTCATATCGCGCTTTGCATTTGGGTGGGGGAAAATATCACCGTAGAGCCTCTACACGTGTTTTAATTATAATCTCTCCCCTCAAAAGGAAGCACTTCATACGTGCATGCATTATTTTTACCCTATTTTTATTTTTCTCGTGGGCGCCATCCCACATCTCCTTGTAGGATTAGGATCGATTTCCTTAGGTAGGCGGATGGTGTGCTCTGCGCCCATAGCGATTCCTAAGGGATCACTCAAGCCACCGACCGAAAGTTTTGGGATTGATGACCCTTAACTTTTTGGTCTGAAGGTTTGGGAGCCTGAAACCTTATCGAGTCTAGATGCATTAGTAAGCCAAACCTCATGCATCCATATTAGAAATTACCTAGGATAGAGTCAACCTATCCAATTAGGAGCACTAAGCACGAGGGGAGGGATTTCACCCCTCTTTCTTTGCTTTATTTACTTTTCATTCTTGTATCATTTATTGTCACAACGTGTTATATGTTACTTGTTGAACTAACCTCTCCTTGTTTTCCCTTTTTCTGCATACACAAACTTTAGAAATAAGAGTCCTAACATGGTACTCGTTTAAGACAAGACCGCCTCTTATATCAAGCATGTTTAAATTTTAGTCAATTGCATATGCATATATACTGCACATCATTTTAGGCTTACCCCGGCATTTAAAGGGGGCACTTTTAGGTCACATTTCAATTGTTTCATTGTATATTTAATATGCTTTAATAAATTGTCATCATGCATTAACCATAGAGGGAATGCCGCATAGGGAATCCTACGGTAGGAATAAGTCACCTTTTGTCTCAGATATGTAATCCAATGAGACTTGCATGTTTATGATTTTGTATTGCCTAAGGGGTAAAATTCCGAGGTAAGGTACTAAGAGTGAAATTCCTCCTCAGATGGCTCCGTGCAGAATGCTGAACCAGATACCTCGGGAACTAACAGACTGGAAAAATAATATGACACATGAGGTGAAAAGACTGTTCAAATATGTGGGACATTTACCGAGTCTTCTAAGCATAACCCCAAATGTTGCAATCATTCAAGCTCTACTTGGGTATTGGGATCCAGAAGGTTCTATTTTTCGATTCGGTGAATGTGAACTAACACCAACTTTAGAAGAAATAGAAGGATTATTGCAGATACCTGGGAAAGGTTATCCTATGATATATCCAACTAATGGAACAACGGAACAGTTTTATAGGTTTTTGAGATTAAGGCAGGCTAGTATGAACCAACATCTAGATGCGAGATCGTGCCCGTTAGAGTTTCTGTATGAACGATTTGGAGAAAGAGGGTCCTATGAACAGTACCGAACAGATTTTTTTATAAGTAAGGAGCAATGGGTAGAGAAGCGAGTGCAAGCGTTTGGATTAGTTTTGATCAATCTGTTGTTGTTCCCGCAAAAGCATGGAAAGATCACATTTTTCACTATCAATATGGTTCAGAGCCTATTTTCAGGGATTAATGGAATGACCCCTACCTTGGTGCCTGTAATCATTGCCGACATCTTCACGGCCGCTACTGAATGTCAAAAGAAAAGAGGTTTCTTTTATGGGTCAAATTTGATACTCCAAATGTGGGCAATGGAGCATCTAGCGAAGAGAACGCTCAATCCTTTGGGATCTTGTCTCCCCGCAGAGAATTGGATCGAATCACACCGAGAAAGGGTCAAAAAGTATTATCGAATTGCATCTCCGACTCAGTTTATTCAAGAGTTCGATAACTTGGCACCTGAGAAAATACAATGGGTTTTGGATTGGACAAAAGTTAGGGATCCGATTTTCACGACTACCCAACACAGTTTTATCCCCCTAGCAGGCACCAATGGATTGGTCGCATATGTTCCGCAACGAGTCATGAGGCAATTTGGGTATCCGCAAAGAATTCGATGATACAAGGGATTGAAAATATCAGACTCAACACAGTTGCTGAAAGTCGGAGCATGGTATTGGAAGCTTAGGGAAATCTTCTTAGTTTAGAGAACTTGCACTTGGATCAAGTCAACAAATTGGAACCTAAGGTCATTTCAGAGTATAATGAGTGGATCAAACTGACAGTCGAACAAGCACGAAAGAAGTCACAGTCCGCTCCTGTCAGCCCTGAAGAGCAGATAGACAAGCTGAAGAAAGAACTCGAGAATTATCAATTGCAACTCATAGTGGCCGACCATGCCCTGGAAGACGCCCGAGCACAATTAAAGTGGGAGACAAGAAAAACTGAAAAGTTGGAGAGAGCCCTGGATGCATTTGACAAAATTCGAGAAGGAATTCGGAAGCTTAGTATAGGAAGTTCTAGGGAGTCTCAACGTACTAGTTTAGCAAGGCATGAGGATTTTGTAAAAATGGTCAGTCGAACCATCAATGAAGCTGTACAAAATGATTGAACTTGTCAGTGGTTAATGAGAATTTCTACATTCACTTACAGGTTTGAAATTGAGATTTTACCCCGAAGGTGTTGCATCATATTAGGCCGACCCTTGGCACAAAAAGGGCTCCCCCCATAGGACATGCATCCGAATTATTTAGATATCTACTAACTCATGTTTTTTTTTCCTTTTTTTCTTTTTCTTGAATAAATTACAGTAATTTGACAGAAAATCCACTCCTAAATCAGTTTTTTTTCTCCACTATCAGGTATTTTTCACAATTGCTACCCAAAGAAGCCCCATCATCACCAGGTCCCGAAGTAGAGCCTTGAGACAGTCTGTAAACATGAGTTCAATGCCTGAAGCTTCGGAAGGATCTGCTATGGTTACATCACCGGACTTCACAGCATTGAGAGCTCAGTTAAGTGAGGTACTCAGCAAGTTCAATGAGTTAAGTGCTGAAATGGCCGCACAAAGACGTGTAATTGACCAGTTGGTCGCGAGCAACAATGGTGGTGGTGTCCCGAACGACCAAGAACCTATCGATAATCACCCACCTGCCCAAGACTATCAACCACCCCACACATCCAATACCCAAACAACTTTCCTTCCTCCTTTCACCAATCCTCTTGAAAATGCCTTTACCCG
The DNA here is from genome assembly GCF_003713205.1 of Coffea eugenioides. Lineage (NCBI taxonomy): Eukaryota > Viridiplantae > Streptophyta > Magnoliopsida > Gentianales > Rubiaceae > Coffea > Coffea eugenioides. Next base: position 41,242,698 of record NC_040037.1, read on the forward strand.
ATTAAACTCAGACTTTTCTTATATGCCTCCAAATTATATATTGGTGAACCCAACCAGTAGTCAAATCCCTCAAACCCATCCGCAGACCAATTTGAATGTTCCTCCCAACCCTCAGGGACCCCACCACCATACTGCAGAGCCTTTTGTACTGGATACTGCATCTCAAGGGAAGGCGGCGATGGAAGAACAACCTACGCCCGTTGATAAAGATCTGTTAAGAAGGTTGGACCGATTCGATGACTTTATGAAAAAGAATCAAGGTTTGAGCAGGCATGGTGGTTTGGACTACGATGAATTATGTCTTTTCCCGGATATTCAGCTACCGTTGGGATTCAAAACCCCTAAATTCAGCAAGTATGATGGAACTGGAAATCCTAAGACGCACCTCAAAATGTTTGCCAACAAGTTAGGTAAACCTGTGGATGATGAGAGTTTGCCTATGCGTCTATTTCCGGAAAGTTTGGAGGGAGATGCTCTAGATTGGTATTCAAATTTGAAGTCTGAAGAGGTCAAAACCTGGTTGGATTTGTCAACAGCCTTTGTGAAGCAATATGAGTTTAATTGTGAATTGGCGCCAACACGAACGACACTGGAGGGTACAAAAAGAAAACCATCGGAAGATCACAAGACCTATGCAAAGCGATGGAGAAAGTTAGCTGCCAAAGTGGAGCCTCCTATGACTGAGGAGGAGATTTTTCGTACTTTCATCAAAGCTCACGATCCACCCTACTTTGAAGAGATCTTTCGCATGACTGGAAGTTCATTTGCTGCCATTATTAACAAGTTGGAGGAATACGATGAATTTGTCAAGGCAGGGAAGATTGTTAATGTGTCTGCATTAAAGTTGCAATTAGATGCTCTACAAAATCAAAGCAACAATGGGAAAAAGCCCCCATTCAAGAAGAAAGAAGGAGAAACTGCTTTTATATGGGATCAGGGCCCGTCTTTCAGACCCAGAAACCATCCCACCTATTCTTTTCCTCACCCGTATTACACCAATTCTCAACCAGTCTACCACACCACTACCCAATTCCATCATTCCCGACCAAATCACTTGAATACCTCACCGTTACCTCCAACCCCACAACCCGTTTTTCAAAATCACACTCGTCCCAATTACCATTCCAGACCAACCCTGCAAAATAATAACCCTCCTCAAAATCCTTATCAAACCAATGGAGTTCAAACCCAGAAACAATTTCGAACTTTCACCAACTTGGGCCGACCAATTGATCAACTATATGAGCAGTTAAAAGCAGCTGGAAAAATTGGCACCGTTCCTCCCAAACTTTATCCCAAAGGCATTCCTCCAGGTTATGATACGCAAGCAATTTGTGCTTATCATTCTGGAAGTCCAGGTCATACCACTGGCAATTGTTGGGCTCTAAAACATAAGATTCAGGACATGATTGACTCTGGAGACATCCTTCTCAGAAGAAAAGGAGAACAAGGACCGAATGTCAGTAAAAATCCTTTACCTGAGTATGGGAGTACGGTGGGAGTTATCATCGCTGATGGAGATTTTATCGATCCCACTCAGTACATTGTGGATGAAACTGAGGCGTTTGGCGTAATGGAAGCTGACCACGCCAGAATGAGAAAATTGTCTTCTGAAAAGTCCATGGCCAACGATAATGTTGAGAATAAACTGAAGTCTTTTGTATTTAAAAAAGAGGAGCCATTTATAATGGAAAGGGGAGTTTCTGAGGTTGACAAATCTCCTTTTATTCTGGATCTACCATCTTTTGAATGGGATATATCAGAGCCTGTCATTCTGGAATTTTCGGAACAAATGCCTGTCAATAACCTGCAAGAGGTGCCATGGAACTACGAGGAATCTATTCTGTTGGTTGGAGATAAAAAATGCTTAAAGGAAGAGGTATCTACCATTACCTCGTCTGGGAGAATTATGAAAAATTCCGATATTGATGTTCAGTCTAGGGTCAAGGTTAAATCTCCGACACCCAAGCCTCATGTGTCTGAAAATGAAGCTGTAGATTTTCTGAAGATGCTGAAGAGAAGTGAATACAAAATAGTGGAGCAGTTGGATAAGATGCCTACAAAATAGTGGAGCAGTTGAATACAAAATAGTGGAGCAGTTGAATCTTCTCTTGACCTCCGAGCTACATAGAGAAGCATTGCTTAAAATTCTGAACGAAGCTCAAGTCCCTAAAGATATTCCGGTGGATAAATTTTCTAACATCGTGGGGAATGTACTTGCTGCTAATCATATTGCCTTCTCCGATGATGATCTAACTGCAGAAGGGATCGGGCATAACAGAGCCTTGTATATATCAGTTCGCTGCAATGGAAAGCTGTTGCCGAGGGTTTTAGTGGATAATGGGTCAGCATTGAATATCTGTCCATGGAACACTCTCACCAAACTTGGATTTCTTGACATTAAACTCCGTCCATCTGCAACTGTGGTTCGAGGATTTGATGGTTCAAGGAGGGAATCTATGGGTGAAGCAAATCTGGTATTGGAGATAGGCCCCGTTCAATTCCAAGTTACTTGCCAAGTCATGGACTTCTCCAGCGTTTACAATATTTTGCTTGGAAGACCTTGGATACATGCTTCCAATTCAGTGCCATCTTCTCTGCATCAAATGTTGAGGTTTATTGCGAATGAACAACTCATTACTGTGTTTGCTGAGGATGACTGTACCATGATCGTTGATACAAAATTCAATGGTGAAAACATAAAAAGGACTCTAACTTCATCTCATCACGTTGCTGACATCGTCTCTGTAGGATGGGCATCCAAGGATAAGTCGCTGACTCAATCGGATTTGCCAGAGGCCAGTATTATGATGGCTAGGGAGATGATTCGAGGCGGATATGAAATAGGAAAAGGTCTTGGGAGGGAATTACAAGGAATTTTGGAGCCAATAGAGATCCTGACGCAGAAGGATACATTTGGATTGGGATTTCATCCGACTGCTAAGGATAGAAGGGAAATGCAAGCTCGAAAACAAGCTGAAAAGAAGGGTAAGCAAATTGCCTTAAACGTTCCGCCGCTATATCACACCTTTCCTCGTCCATCAGAGGTGATTATGCCAGAAATGAAGAATCCTGTGGAGGATATTGAAGTGGACCTGTCTCAATTATTTGTCGGGGCCACTTGTGAGGAGGAGCCAACCGAGAATGCAGAATTTTTGCCAATTACCGAAGGAGCTATTCAGAATTGGACTGCTGATTATCTTCCCTCTCGAAGGGAATTTCGGTAAATTTAAGGGGATTGTCTTTTGTCTAGATCACATCCAGATAGGACAGTAGTCTGGATCTTTTGTTAAAAGAAATTGCTTTCATCTTTTAAACCTTTATTCTTGTTTCAGTTAATATAACTTGCTTTGTTCAAGAAAATTGCTGAAACGAAAATAAAGGTTTGGGTTAAATATGTCTTTAAATGGCAATCATGTCTGTATATTTATCTTTTTGTGAAGTCTCGATGCATTTTGAATTTAATGAAATGAAAGACTTCTCCAGTATTTGCTATTTGTTTATTACTTATGTTCTATTCTATTTTCAGATGGCCACAAATAAAATCTTTTGACCCTTTGGATGTCACCATTTTGGAATTCGATGGCTGCAATCTCGATATCTCTCATGAACTTGAAATCATGCAATCTGAAATTCAAAGCGAGAGCGATACTGAGGAAGAATTTGAGTCTGTTTCAAGGGATTTAAAACAGTATGAAGAGAAACCCAAGCCCAACTTAGAAGAAACAGAAATCATCAATATTGGCACTAAGACGGAGGTTAAAGAAGTTAAAGTCAGCATTCATTTGAATAGGAAACAGAAGGAGGAAATGATTGAATTCTTAATGCTTTTTCAAGATGTGTTTGCATGGTCATACGATGATATGCCAGGGATCTCTACAGACATAGTGGTTCACAGGTTGCCAACTGATCCAAATTTTTTACCTGTAAAGCAGAAGCCACGTAAATTCAAACCAGAAATGAGTCTCAAAATAAAGGAGCAAATCGTGAAACAGCTCAATGCTAAGATAATTATGGTGTCTCATTATCCCATCTGGCTATCGAATCCTGTGCCAGTGCCTAAGAAATCTGGGGAGGTGCGAGTATGTGTTGATTACAGAGATCTGAATAAGGCCAGTCCGAAAGATGATTTTCCTTTGCCAAATATTCATATTCTTTTGGACAAAACTGCTGGACACGAAATTGAATCTTTTGGTGATTGTTTTGCTGGGTATCATCAAATCTTAATGGCAGAAGAGGACAGAGAAAAAACCTCTTTTATCACCCCATGAGGAACCTTTTGTTATCGAGTGATGCCTTTCGGGTTGAAGAATGCTGGAGCCACTTATCAGAGGACAATGACTACCCTGTTCCATGACATGATCCACAAAGAGATGGAGGTTTATGTGGATGATATCATAATTAAATCCAAGAAGGTTGAGGACCATTTGGTTGATTTAAAGAAGCTGTTTGAAAGATTGAGGAAGTATAATTTGAAGTTAAACCCTGCAAAATGTGCTTTTGGAGCTCCGGCGGGTAAGTTATTGGGTTTTATTGTCAGCAAAAAGGGTATAGAGATAGACCCTGCGAAAATAAAAGCAATTCGAGATATGTCCATTCCAAAAAGTCAAAAAGATGTGAAGAGTTTTCTTGGAAAGATCAATTTCATTGGCCGATTCATTGCACAGTTAACCTCTACCTGTGAGCCTCTGTTCAAACTGTTGAAAAAGAACACGTCGATGGATTGGAATGAAGATTGTCAGCAAGCTTTTGATAAGATCAAAAATTACTTGTTAAATCCTCCGATCTTAGTGCCACCTCAGCCAGGGAGACCTCTGATTATGTATTTGTCTATTCTTGATGAGGCTATTGGATGCGTTCTGGGGCAACATGATGAATCTGGGAGAAAGGAGCAAGCCATCTACTATCTGAGCAAGAAATTTACAGCATATGAGGCTAACTATTCTTTCCTTGAGAGAAGTTGTTGTGCTTTAGCATGGGCAGCTCAGAAGCTGAGACATTATTTGCTCGGTTATACCACTTACTTGATTTCCCGTTCTGATCCTCTAAAATACCTGTTGGAAAAGTCGATGCCCACGGGACGTATGGCTAAGTGGCAAATGATCCTTTCCGAGTTCGACATTGTCTTCACAACACAAAAAGCAGTCAAGGGTCAAGCCATAGCAGATCATTTGGCAGAAAATCCAAGGGATGATGATTACCAGCCATTACATACCTATTTTCCTGATGAGAAAATTCTGTTCGTTGGAGCAGTTGAGGACATGAGTGAGCAGTATCCTGGATGGAGGTTATTTTTCGATGGTGCGTCAAATTCTTTTGGAGCTGGAATTGGAGCAGTTTTAGTATCGTCTGAGGGAAAACACTATCCTGCTACTGCCAAATTACGGTTTCCTTGTACCAATAACATGGCTGAGTATGAAGCTTGTATTTTTGGATTGAAAATGGCATTGGACATGGAGATCAAGGATCTGATAGCATTCAGTGATTCCGATTTACTGGTGCACCAGACGCTTAAGCAGTGGGTAACTCGGGATTCAAAAATTATGTTGTATCATTGTAACTTGCTTAGTTTGGCCAGCAAATTCAGGAATTTGGAACTCAGACATATTCCTCGTACTCGTAATGCCTTTGCTGATGCCCTAGCTACTCTGTCTTCGATGATCCAACATCCAGATGAATTGGTGATTGAACCTATACAGATTCAGCTTCAGAATAGGCCAGCGCATTGTCTGGTTGCGGAAAGGGTCACTGATGGTCGCTCCTGGTACAATGATATTAAGGAATTCATGAAAACGGGATCCTACCCTCCCGACGCTGATGCTGTTGCAAAAAGTTTTTTACGCAGAATGTCAGCAAGATTTTTCTTGAATGGAGAAGTGCTATACAAGAAAGCATCTGATTTCGGCCTTCTAAGATGTATCAATGAAGAGGAAGCCGATTATATGATGAAAGAAGTGCATAGTGGGGTTTGTGGGCCACACATGAATGGGCATCTACTGGCTAAGAAGATCATGAGAACAGGATATTTTTGGATAACCATGGAGCATGACTGTGTAGATTTTGTTAGAAAGTGTGTTAAGTGTCAGATGCATGGTGATGTTATACGTGCTCCTCCTACAGAATTGCATAGTATGACTGCTCCATGGCCATGTTCGATCTGGGGAATGGATGTGATCGGAACTATTGATCCTCCTGCTTCAAATGGGCATCGATTCATCTTAGTGGCAATTGAATATTTCACCAAGTGGGTTGAGGCCGCGTCCTATAAGCATGTGACTAAAAAAGTGGTGTCGGATTTCTTGAGAAATAATATCATCTGTCGTTTTGGGGTACCAGAGACGTTGATCATTGATAATGCCAAAAACCTCAACAATGATATGGTGGATGGATTATGTGAACAGTTCAAGATCAGACATCGAAATTCTGCCATTTATAGGCCTCAGATGAATGGAGCCGTCGAAGCCGCAAATAAGAACTTGAAGAAAATCATTCGTAAGATGACTGAAGCACACCGGGATTGGCACGAGAAGCTGCCTTACGCATTGATGGCCTACAGAACTACTATCAGAACTTCTACTGGAGCAACTCCTTACTCTCTTATGTATGGAATGGAAGCAGTACTACCAGCAGAAGTTGAAATTCCTTCCTTACGCATTCTGATGGAAGCTCAGATAGAAGAAGTTGAATGGGTCAGAGAACGTCAGGAGCAGTTGTCTTTGATTGATGAAAAGAGGTTGAATGCCGTCTGCCATGGACAATGTTATCAGCAACGAATGGCTCGGGCTTACAACAAGAAAGTCAAGCCCCGCTTGTTTGAAGTTGGAGATAAGGTTTTGAAACGGATTCTTCCAATGCAAGATGAGGCTAAAGGGAAGTTTGCTCCCAATTGGCAAGGACCATTCATTGTTAAGAAAGTGCTATCCGGAGGAGCGCTTATCCTTATGGAAATGGACGGTCAAGTTTTTCCCCAACCAATCAATGCAGACATGTGCAAAAAGTTTTTCATTTGATTATAAAAAAATTTTCTTTAAAAATACTGCAAGAGACGGATTTAAGGCATACTTCCTCTCATTTTTTCATTTCAATATTCAATCCCTAATTTATTTTTCCCTTTGACTTTTCATAACCATTTTCCTTTTTCGCTTGGCAGTTTCTCAAGATCACTAACCCCATACTGGGGCAATTTTGTTTCAAAAATATAAAAAAATATATATATAAAAAAAAGGGATAGAGAAGAAAAGAAAAAAAAAGAAGAAAATAAAAAAAATAAAAAAAATAGAGCTTCGGTCAGAATTAAACTGGGGTAAATTTTATCTCTTTCTCACCCTAGATCGGGGTAAGTTTTGAAAGAATGCTATCTCAAATGATTGCAAACCCATCATATGATCCGCTGCCAAGCTTTTCAAGCCTTAACCCTTCCTTTGCTACTCTATCCGATCCTAATCACAAGAACCAAAATTGCCGACTTTTATCTTTTGCAGTATTTTTGAAAAAAAAAAAAAAAATTTTTGATAATCAATTGGCAAATGATGTAAATACAATTTTTCTGAAATATATCAGAGAAAATTGTCTCACTGATGCTACTCATTATCAAAATACGACTGGATTGATCCAGTTGGGGTTAAAATTGTCTTGTCTATGTCTCTAGGTGAAAACCTGAAAGGGCACCTCCTAAAAAAAACAAAAAAACAAAAAAAAACAAAAAAAAAAAAAAAAAAAAAAAAAAAAAAAAAAAAAAAAAAAAAAAAAAAAAAAAAAAAAGAAAAGGGGTGGGGGTAACCTTAGTGAAAACCCGAAAGGGCGCTGAGGTAGGGTTTTGGATTACAAAAGAATCAACAACTAAGAAGAAGATGCTGTGGTCTGAAAGCTGGTGACTATGTTGATTTGGGTCTCTTTCATACTGTTGTTCTTTTGCCGACAATGAATTCCAAAATGGATGACGTCGAAGGGGTCAGTAGGAGCATTTTTCCTCATCAAAGGCCGTCCTCTAAATATGAACCCAACTTTTGATCCTTGGACCTATATTCCAAAAAATTCACTAATTTTGTTTTACTATTCTGTTTACCATTTTATTTATTTATTCTGTATCATTACTTATTTCATATTAACATTATTGCATGATGAAGTAATACATTTTTTAATTGTTTATGTTTCTCATTTATTGGGTCTCACTCAAAAGACAATCCCCTATAATTTATCCCAAAGGGGTCATGAAATTGAGGATCTAATGGTAACAAAGTCTGGATGACTGACATTTGACGGTTGCAAAGATTCTGAAGAGGTTGTTGACCGAACCTAAAGAAGCGGTTTATTGATATTGAAGCTCATGTTTACAAGGCTCTCAAGGCAAAGGGATCACATGGTGGTGGTAGTGTTTCTGTTACGATTGTTTCTTTCTTTGTTTGCAGAAAAATTATGTGACACAATACTGGGTTGGTTGAGCATGATTCACACTGGGGCAAACGATAGAAGGATTGAACTCCAAGTTTTGCTATTTATTTCTGAGGAAAGAAAAAATCAGTATTCCCTTTTCTTTAAAGTTTGAAGAATCAAAAGAGTTGCAAGTCCACCAGGTAAGTTTTCTTGTTTTATTACCTTTTAAGCAACATACAGTCTGATCTTTCAGTTTGATAGCATAGAATTTGAGTTTTCATTCCGACCGTTTTTATTGTCGTTGGGCATGGGTTTTATCCCTCCAACCTCGGCAGGCTCGGGTTTTATCCCACTGACCGTTTTTTTATTTTCGTTGGGCATGGGTTGTATCCCTCCAACCTCGGCAGGCTCGGGTTTTATCCCACTGACCGTTTTTATTGTCGTTGGGCATGGGTTTTATCCCTCCAACCTCGGCAGGCTCGGGTTTTATCCCACTGACCTTTTTTATTTTCGTTGGGCATGGGTTGTATCCCTCCAACCTCGGCAGGCTCGGGTTTTATCCCACTGACCGTTTTTATTTTCGTTGGGCATGGGTTTTATCCCTCCAACCTCGGCAGGCTCGGGTTTTATCCCACTGACCGTTTTTATTGTCGTTGGGCATGGGTTTTATCCCTCCAACCTCGGCAGGCTCGGGTTTTATCCCACTGACCGTTTTTATTTTCGTTGGGCATGGGTTGTATCCCTCCAACCTCGGCAGGCTCGGGTTTTATCCCACTGACCTTTTTTATTTTCGTTGGGCATCGGTTTTATCCCACCAACCTCGGCAGGCTCGAGTCGCATCCTACTGACCGTTTCTCTTGATTATTTGGTTAATAATTGTGCTTTAACATTCATTTTGTATTTCCTGTTTAGAAGTTCTGAGAGCTCAAACTTTTTCGACTTTGCAAAGACCGCAGTTTGTCAATGCACTTGTTTCATTGTGGTTCACTTGCATTCGAACTACGTTTGACCTGATTCCCATGGTGGGATACGTAGGCAACTTTACATGAGTTCGGTCATGTGTTCAGTAATTTCATTACATCTTTTGTTCACTAATTTCAGCCAAGTGTCGCTTTTCTTTACTTTAGCTCAGGTGCGGTTAGAAGAGACAGGTAAGCAATTTGGTGTCTACGTCTTTGTCTTGAGTTTCTTTGAAACTCTAGACAAAGAGGGGCAAGCTGTAGACACCAAATTTTTGTCAATTTTTAATATTTTCTCAAGATTTTTCTATTTAATGAGTTATTTATTTTCTTGCATTTTAATGTGCATTTTCTCATTTTTGCAGGTTTGCTTTACGAAAAGAAAAAAAATAAAAAAAAAAACAACAAAACAACAAAAATAAAAAAAAATAAAAAAAAATCAAGTCAAAATCAAATTATTACTAAACTTACACATTTTCATCATTTTCCCCACAAAATACACTTAACCCATTCCTACACTCAACTTTCTTGTCATTTGGTAAAAAATAATCATTTTGACCAAACACACACACAAGCTCCTCTTTTTCTCTCCCAATATCGACTCTTTGGCCTCTCACAGACAGACGGACATAACAAGAAGAAAAAAAAACTCTTCACTCGGCTCTCCCTATCACAGAAGAGAAGCCACAAAAAAAAAGAAACAAAAAGCACTCCCCAACTCTCTCCCTTTCTCGGACTGGGCAGAAGAAAGAAAACAGAACAAAAAAGAAAGAAAGCTCCCTCACTCTCTCGGCCATATCCCTCTCTTTGCTCACTTCACACAACACACCCACACACTATCCAGACACAAGGAGGCAGCCGCCGGTTGGACAAAGAGCTTGGAACTTCCTCAAAATTTTAGTCAAGGGACCACAACCTCATTGAGGTATTTTTTTTCCAGCTTTTCCTTTTTTAATTAATTAGATTAAATGCATGTTTGGCTACCTATTTGTCTCTTCCTTTCACTGATTTTTATTGCTATTGTGGTGTTGTTGAAGTTTTTGGGACAAGCCATGAATAAATATTAAAAAAAAAGATGATTTCCGTGAATGCATGTTAGGTATTTGTAAAAATGCCAAAATGGAAAATGAATTAAAAGCTGAACATTGTGCATGTTTTTCTTGTCAAAATAGGTGACCGTTTGCTAGTGTAGGTCTGAAAATGTTGGGTTATCTAAATATTTTGGAATTTTTGAGCCTTATAAGCATTAAAATAATTTTCTTCATTTTTTGAGGCTGTTTTGACTTAATGCATCATTTTGTTGTTGTTTATTTGTCAAACTAAGATTATAGTTGTAATGTAGAAGCTATAAGGAGTGTTTTAGCATAAATTTTATATTTTTTTTTGGTGAAGATTTGGGTGTTTTAAAAAATGAAAACTGGACTGTATTTTGATATTTTGGCCACTTCTGGATCATCTTTTGTAAAAACTAATTCCGGAAATGAAACCTACGCGAAAAATGGAGTGGGGAGGTGTATTTTGTTTTGCGACTGGAAAAGTCGCCGGTGACTGGCGGTCCGGTGGCGCCGCCGCCACCGGCGGCCGCCATGCTTCTTCAGCTGGCCGAAGAAGCAGAGAAAGAAACGATTGGGGAAGAAAGAAAAGAAAGGAAAGAAAGAAAAGAGAAAGAAAAAAGGGGTTTGGGCTAGTGTTTTATTTTTTTAGGTGGGCTTATGGTTATTTTTGTTAGGTTTTGAGGATGGGCTTTGGTTTATTTTTCTTTTGGGTTTCGGTTGGGCTCGGAGGTTGGAGCCCATGAATTTTTGGCTGGGCTTGAGGGATAAAAAGACGGGCTGGCCTGTGTGTTTTAGCTTGGGTTTTCAGTTGGGCTTAGGTAGGTTTGGCCCAAGTAAAATAAAAAGAGTGGCCCGATGCCCTTTTTCTTGCCCAGATCTGGTTACGATTTGCACTTTGGCCCCTGATCTTTGGAGTAGTTTTATTGTGGCCCAGAACATTTTAAATTCCTTTCACCTAGGTCCTTAAATTAATTGCATTTTGGTCCCTGAATTTTATCTTTCATTTAATTTTGACCCCTGAACTTTGGAAAATATAATTTTTGTCCCCCAAAAGTTTTCAATTTTTGCAATTCAGTCCTTGACAAATTTTGACTCTCTTTATTATGATTGTTTCTTTTCTTTAATAGCTAATTATGTTACTTTAGAATATACTTAACTTGGAATTTTTAGATTTGCTTAAATTTCTTTACGTCTGACATATTAGTGTGAATTTAGTACTTGTATTATTATTTTCTTTTTCAATTAAATTGGTGCCATGATCCTTTTGTTCATTGTGAGTATAAATAGGACAATTTGACTCCATTTAGTCACCACTTCAAACGGGAGGTACCCCTATTTTTATTATTTCAATGTCAATTACGTGCTCTTATGTGTTCCTATGTGTTTATATTTTTATATGCTTTATTTATTTGATTTAAATATTCATTCAAGTTTTCTTACATATGTTTTAGTTAATTTTTTACAATGATTCAAGAGGCATTTAAATACCTCAAAAATGTAATAGATAGGATAATTAGATTTGTTTTATTATATTTTTCCCTCCTAGATTGTAGTTAGGCGCTCCCCGATGTAATAGATAGGTTACGTGTTTATGTGGCTTATGTGTTAAGTGTTTTATCCGCTTTTCTTAGGATTTTGGCATCTAGATATTATGCTTACGTGTTATGTGTTACGTGCTCTTATGTGTTTATTTGTTTTAATTTATGCTTTATTTGCTTCACTATGAATTGTTAATGCATAACGTCACCACACTAGTCCAACGCTAGTTGTGGATTCTCTCTTCGCTTACTTGCTAGTCCAACGCTAGTAAGGATTTTTAGAAATGGGCTAGTCCAACGCTAGACCCTTTAGGCCGTCTTGCGTTAGATTCATCTTTGTGTGCTATTCACTACATCTTCATGCATATTTTCATTTTTAGGATCTTTTCTCATTTGCATGATATTTCTTATTATATTATCCCCTACCCTCTATAGGCGCTAATCATGTCATTTAGAATTGCATCTCATTTAAGCTAGTTCATTTGCTTGTTCATATTAGGGGAATTATTTTTTCAAAACATGGAAAATGGGTGATTATAACTTTTTAGTTTAAATACCCCATTAATCCCTGTATAAGAAAATTATGTCACGAGTTTTTGCCTCCCATACCCTTTATGTTGCATTCCCTTTTTCTTTGATCACTTATATATGTATATAATTTAATTTCTTTTCTTTTATTTTAATTTCATCATTCGTATACTCGTGACACTTTCAAGGAATCGTTTTGGCCTTCGCAATTAATGCGATTGGTTCAATTAAACCCTTGAATGAACATTGTGTCCCTTTCGATATTTTTATAAATTTAGATTTGCATCCATGTAGGAAACATCCAAAAGTGATAAAATTAAGGGTTAGATTAGGAAAATTTTGACTAAACCTCGCAACTAGCTTAGACTAGGTTGAAAGGGTGCCTTAGGTTTGAATCAATTAAACCTTTGCCTTCCCTTTCTTCAACCGTGACTCCCGAACCTATTTTCTCTTGTTTTCAAAGACCTGGAGTTGTCAAAAAGGGTTTTGATTTATTTTATTTTTGTCAAAAAAATATTTTTTGGGTGACTTGGTACACCAAAACTCCATACCAAGTGGCGACTCCTATTTTTTCTTAAAAACCCTTTTTAGACTAAATTTTTGGACCCAAATTGTTGCATTTTTTAAAGTCCCATTCTAGGTCCTTTTTCATTTATTTTAAAATAAAATTACATATTTTGTAAATATCTATTTTTATACTTATATTTTCCATCACGAAAAATGGGGCGCGACAATTATATGGTCTGTTACACCGCCTAATTTGTGCTAACTCTGATTTGTTTATTCCTGGGCCGGTCCTAACAGTGTATGTTTGTAATTTCAAAGTTATGTGACTTGCTTTTGGCTGCACATTATCAAAATTTGCCTTGTTGAGAAAATCTTTCCCATACATCATTTGGGACGGTGGCACCTGACAACTGTCCCAGCCCATTCTCCATAAATACAGCTTTCTGGATCTTGCAAATATATTAGTCAACAAAAAGAGTGCGCAGAAGAACTAAATTGACTTGTTATAGCCACTCATGGCACCAGTTACTAATCATCATGCCTATCCATTCGTGTGGGTCTTATATGCTCTTTAACTATAAGATTGGATGCCTACCTGTTATACCCAAAGGGGAAAACAAAATCGACAGCAAAAAAGATGGACTTGGGTAGAAATGGTGATGCTAATGAGCTACTTCAAGCTCAAGCTCACATATTGAATCGCATATTCAACTTCATAAACTCCATGCCCCTCAAATGTGCAATTCAACTCGGCATACCAGACATTATTCACAAGCATGGTAAGCCCATGACCGTGGATGAACTCACCAATGCTCTTCCAATTGGCAATGCAAAAGCCCCCTTTGTCTATTGCCTGAAGAGGATTCTAATCCGGTCAGGCTTCTTCATCGAGGCAAAAATTAGTCAGCACGATGAAGAGGAAGGTTATATGCTCACTACTTCTTCTAAACTTTTATTAAAAGATGAGCCTTTTAGAGTGACACCGTGCTTGATCCTACCTTGATGGATCCATGATACCACCTTAGCCAGTGGTTGCAAAACAACAGTGATGTGAATCCCTTCAAGACTTGTCAAGGCAAGGTAGTGTGGGAGCTTGCAGGCCAGGATCAGAGGCTTAATAATTTTTTTAATGAAGGAATGGCTAGCGATTCTAGGCTAGTTGGCAGTATTCTGATCAAGGATTGCAATGATGTTTTTTCAGTGTTGAATTCTTTGGTGGATGTTGGAGGTGGAACTGGAACTTTGGCTAAGGAAATTACTGATGCTTGGCAGCCAATAACAAGAGTTTAGCCTTTGTTGGAGGAGATATCTTTGTAGCTATTCCTCCTGCAGGTGACGTTATAATGAAGGTAAGATCACCTTTCCAAGAAGATGCAACAGATCCATATTCCCCATTTTGCTGTTAAAAGACAGTCTTAGTATTGATTCTAAACACATCTATGTATGCTGCTGATTCAATACAAGCATGTCTTTTTGATGTGGTATTCTTAACTAATTTGAATTCTTTGTGATATGAATGGTAATTTAAACAGTGGATGTTGCACGATTGGAATGATGAGGAATGTGTACAAATGCTTAGGAAATGCAAAGAAGCAATTCCTAGCAAGGAAAATGGAGGGAAGGTGATAATCATAGACATGGTACTGAATGACCAGCAAAAGGGAGCTGATGATCATGAGGCAATTGAAACTCAACTTTTCTTTGATATGCTGATGATGGTGCTTGTCACAGGGAAACAAAGAAATGAGAAGAGTGGGTAAAACTCTTTCTGAGGCAGGATTCAATGACTATAAGATAACTCTAGTACTGGGCTTGAGATCCCTTATTGAGGTTTATTATTAGGAGTAGTGGATAATTTTTTTTGGACTATTTTTGTTAGACATTGTAAGAAGTCAACATGTTTATCCTTTCTTCTTTTACGATTTTAATCTTTTGTGGCATTTTCTTTTCATTTTCAATAAATCAATATTTTTTTGGGAGGTGAAAGTAGCCATGCAAGAATTTTCTGCAGAGCTATTCTGTCGGGCAGACGTGTAAGTTACATGCTCAACAGTTCCAAGGACAATCTTGAGTATTTATTTCTTTTCATGGCCCATCCCAGGGAAAGAATTTGAGGAATCACTCATTAACCCCAAGAGACAGACTACAGGGCAGACAACTTTGCCCAAAAAGGAGACCCAACATTTAGCACATTGTGTGTAGGGATGTAATTGAGGTTAATCAAGACGAACACTCTAGTATTTAAATTTATTTGATTATTTTAATAATCTCAAAATTTTGTTTAACTTTGATTTGTTTATTTGTCCAATCGAACTTGAATGAGTTTTTATCAAATTTGAATGCTATCGAATATAAAATGCTATTCAAGTTTGATTTGTCTAGTTGTCAAACTAAACTCGAACGAGTTCTTAAACTCATTTCAAATATCATATATATTAGTTCATCTTTCAATCTTAATCGTGCTGTTTCAATTTCTGAATTTTCCTCATCAAAACCTTATTCTTTTTTCTTTTTTGATTCTTTTATACAACTTATCAAAATATAACCATGCAGTAATTTCTTTTCACCTTCACATGAGGATTCAAGAATTTCAAGAGTAAGGTATTATAAATTCTATATGTATGTTCAATTGTCAAAATGAAAAAGCTTTTACACAACTCAATAATGAAATTACAGCACGTCTGACCTTTTTGTTACTTTTTCCTTTCACTTTTTTTTTTTCAAAGTAAGCAAAGAAATAGCACATAAACAAAACTTTTTACACAACCCAATTAATTCAGAAATTGGAAGGGGGAAAAATCAATAGAGTAGCTGAAGCCCAAAGTTGTAGGTGCCACCAAATAGGTTGATGTTCAAGACTCTACCGATTGAAAATGTAGCACAGTGATAAAAAGTATAACAGTAATTTCAAAATTGCGATGTTCAAAATTGCGTTTTATTTCATGAAAATTACATCCAAAAAGTATAACAGCAATTTCTTTCCGAAAATCTCTTCCTTAAAATGCAATTCAAGCAACCTCTTAATTTTCTTCAAAAGAAAGCTTTTAGAGCTCACGCAAACATCACTCGCACTAGTATCACCTAACCAGTTTTGCAGCTTCCCTTCATCCAATATGAAAACATCACGTGTAGGAGCTCATGTCAAACTCTTAACATATATTCGAGGTAAATTTTTACTTTAAAAAGAGACGGGCAATCGTTTCTAGTTGGAATATTCTCACTATATTTATATATTTTGCTTTTAACACCTGGAGACTTGATGATGTACGAGCGGTTTTCCAATTCACGGGCCAAATTTGAAGATTTCTAAATTCAGTTTTTATTTTAGAGATAGATATACATGACCAGGATTGAAACTCATGGCTTGTTCGTGATCTTTATTCCTTGTTGCTGACCGTCAAATGTGCTTACATGTCGGCTATACTCAATTCCACTTCGCGTAGTGTACATGGAAACTGAAGATGAATGAAATAGGGCGTCACTAACTATTGACTAGTGAACCTTTGAAAAAAAAAACAGAAATAAAGAAAAAGAGAGCTCTTTCTGTAAATGAATTAATTTCGGAAGATCCATGCCACACTTTTTTGCCTAAAACTATAGTTGTTAAATCCGACCCAACCCGACCCAATATTGAATCAGTCAAATCGGTGGATAGGCCATGGAACTAGGCCGATTTAACAATTGGATTGGAGTTGCAGATAATTCATTTTGAACCATTTGACTCTGACAGTTGACTTGCGGCTCGTTAAACCTGGCGGGTTTTGAAAATTTTTCTGAAATTACCTTTTTACTCAATTTTTTAATTTGACCAGCCATACCAACATTGGCATTATCGTCTTTTTGACAATTAGATGAGAAAAATTGAAAAGGAATTCGAGAATATGGGTTTGTTTCTTTCTTTGATACTTAGATTTATCATTTATATTTATGTGTAATATCAGTATGAATTCACGAACTAAGAAACACGTATGAATATGACTTGTGTGTATGAACTATAAAATATAAATAGGTTATGATTTCTTAACATTTAAGAATTTCTATACTTATATTATAATTTATATGTTTATTTAATTATATTATATATTTTTTATTATATAATGTGATCTGACAGTTCAACCAGTGATCCACCAACCACTGATCCGCCAACCTGGTCCTCCTATAGGGTTGATGTCCATGTTGGTTTTAATAACTATGCCTAAAACCACTTGATAGTGTCTCCACGTCCCAGACTGCAAAATCTGCATGCCTATTTGCCCATCAATGCATTTGGGCCCAAATTAATCAATAATTTATTTATTTTTACCCCAAACAGTATAACTTATGCTAATATTTGCAACAACATTTTTTCAAGAGAAAAAGCCCTCAAGTACACATAAGAAAACCTATACTATACACGAGATACAAATAAAATCAGCTTGGAAAACATTCAAAAAACAATCCCCAGCCCAAAGCTATCTGCCACAAGTCAGTATCTTAGCACTTCATTAGGCAAATCCTATCTCATTTTGCGTTCTAACTACTAGATTGTCTTAGTCCAGCCTGACAGGGTGTCAGCCTGTGCAATAATAAAATCTGTTCAAATTAAAAGTAATTTCTGTAGATAGCGGTGAGTAGGGTCGAATCCACAAGGATTGGGAGTAATTGTTTCTTTTCAAATTCACAGTGACAAGGGGGTGTTTTTATCTCAAGGATGGCAATTTAAGCAATTCAACTAAAAGTAAAATAATAAAAATAAAATAGCCAACTAGGAATTAAATAACAATTTACTAAAATCAAATGAGTGATAATTAAGAATCTAGCCAAGGAATAACTTCAATATTGGTGCACCTAATTGATCATCGAAACAAAGGCAATCCCAATTATTTATCAATAAATAGGTTATAACTACCAAACAAGCGATGGCAGTCAACCCCTCCTTATTGTGTCGGTGATTAAGGTACGCCCGTTAATCACTGCTCCAATTAGGAAATAATCCTAAGTACGCCCGTAAGATTTAATTCCCCAATTACCTTACATATTAGAGGAGCCCTATTCTAACCAAATAACGCACTATCAGGGTTATTTCAGATTAGCCCGCGTATCCTCCTGACACGAACCTAATCGTGCCAGTTATCACTAATTTAAGGCAATTAAACAATTACGGATTTAATGCCCTAATTGACAATAGATTATCAAATCAATTAATTATCCGGATCCAAGACAATCAATTAATTAAACAACCATAAGCACTGCAACCAGGGAATATGCAAATACCAATAAATAAAAGAAAAAGATAAAATTAAATCGATCTCACAATTTTAGGCGAACCAAAGCATCCGTTGTTCCTTGACTAGAAAAGCGGGTTTAGTTCATCTTTGATGGACGAGACTCACAGGAAATCGAAGCAAGAGCTGCGGCCATTGTCTCGGTAATTAGGAGAATTCACTTTGTCCGAATATGTGAAAAGATAACAAAGCTACAAAAGATCATTCAATAATGTTTCAATTTGTCTGACATGCTAAGTAGGAAAAGCTACTTGAGCCCACAAGGAAAAGTCAACAAAGCTAAGCTAGAATACTCCAAAAAGTAGTGTTCTGCCTCTGCAACATCTAGTTTTTTATCTAATGCCTAATCTCCTGCCTCTCTCCCTGTTGTGCGGCAGCTCCCCTTCCGGAGAGGAAGAAGAAGACTTGTCCTGCGTTCCTTTTTCTTCTTTTTTATACTGTCTTCCGCCCTCATCAGCAATTACCAAGGGGGGAACAAATTTTCCTTTGCCAACTATGCCCCTCGGGAAAGCTCTATGACTTGAACTCTTTTTCTGTCAAATTAGCATTTGTTATCATATTTTCATTCTACTCCTTGAAATAAATGCAAAACACTAAAAGTGAGTAGAATTTAACAATTAATTCACATTGGGTCAGGTAATAGGAGAAATTAATAATAAAATAAATGATAAAATTGCAACCTATCAATTCCCCCCACACCTAAACCATGCTTGTACTCAAGCATGAGAACAGCAAACAAACTCCAATATTTGATAATGGCTATTGCTCTATCCACCAAATTGCCAAGATACCAAGAAAAATAATAATCAAGCATCAATGGTCAAGTCCAAGAAACATCACTCCGATTAGTTTCTAAACCATAAACTCCTCTAATTTCAGGTTAACTAATCTAAGAAAAAGGAATGATACACAACATTTATCAGCAAATGGTCCAACTATTAACCAAAATCTCAACATTAAATTCATAAATCGGCAAGCTGACTTGTATTATACACTAACACAACTTTCACTTTTTTATTACATTTTTCTACTTGTCTCTTTTTTTTCTCTTTTGTTTTTTTTGTTTTGTTTTTTCAATAGTAACAAAAGACTTAGTTGCTAGCCATTGGAGCCTTTTGACGCGAATTCCGACATTTGTCAGATGAAAGAACCCGGTTACTCAGCTTCTATCGCCATATGACCACGTACTCATGGCAATTACTACTTTTTGACGCGAGAATCAACACTTTTAGGTGTAGATCCCCGGTTACTCAGTAGTAAAGACTAGCGGAGTACAGTCAACTCTTATTCACAGCTAATAACACAAAAACTCAATATAACACAAGAACCAAAAGAAAACTTGCATCAGCTAGCCTCATTTTCAAACATGGAGAACTGAGATTAATCACTTGACCAATTCACATAAAAATGCCAACAATCATTCCCAGTGCCTAGGAAAGTTAACCAAAAATTATAAGAGTAAAATAATCACCGATATTCACCAAAGAAATGCTCTTGGATTCAACCATATTAACTTGATGCACTTTTATTATTAAAACTTGGCAATAGCAAAATTAGAGTCAACAAACCAACAGCAAACTTTGGCAGTCATAGGAGAGCTAGACAGATGAATGATAAAAAAAAAGTGAACGAAAATTAGACAAATAACAAACTAAAAATAAAAGAAAACTAAAAACTAGAAAAACTAGCACAGCTGTCCCTCCCCCCACACTTAGATCCTACATTGCTCTCAATGGAGGAAATTAACATCAAAAGTAGGGGAGAGGGTAACAAAACTTCCCTGGAGTCATCAACACAGTGGAGGGTTAGGCGGAAATTAAGGAGGAATTCCGGTGTGCTGAATAAATGCCGCCAAATTTCTGCATAAAAGCTGACAAAACTTGCCCATCCCAAAATCTCAATAAATGTCTCCAATTGGACAGTTAATTTCTCAACTCAAAATCGGCAATCCAGCAAAAGCAGTTTAGAAATTTGATAATAGCCACACAATGACAAGCACTTAGTTCCCAATCAGGCAGCCAACCAAATAGAAATAACAAATGCTAGTCAAAATATTCCAACCAGTGCCACTGATGCACACACAGGTAATAAACAATGCAAACAGGCAACCAAATCACTGACAATGCCCCTCCAAAACAATAATAGAAACCAACAGCTAGAGTGCCCCAATAACTCAATTGAAAACTACCAATCTCAACAAGTAAATCAAGCAACCAGGTTTTCCAAATCAACAGGCAGTAGCAGAACCAAATCACCCAAATATCAATAGACAATTGCAGTATGTAGGCCCACCCAAAATCTCAACAGATGGCTCCAGTTGGCCAGGCAATGTCATAAGTCAAAACCAGCAAATGCAACTACGATAGCTTAGAAATTTGTCAATAAGAACTCTGCCAACCAATTAGAGGTAACGGATTCAATTTAAAATATTCCCACCAGTACCACTGGGGGTAAACTATAGTAAATGAAAAATCTCAACTAGCCAACCGAATCAGCAAAAATTTCAACAAGAACCCAAGTGAAGCAGCGCTCAGTGGATGCTCATAGTAGTCCAGTAATTCACTGCAATTTACGCAAAAACTAAAGCAGCAAAACAAATCCTAATCGACTCCAAAATTACCCTATGCACTTGAAATTGCAAAATTACCAACACGGGTTGCTGGACATGTTAAAGAACAGGAGTTAGACGAATACCTCCACCTTGACGTCTACATGGAGCGAAGGTGCGGCAAGTGACTCAGCAGCTTGCGACGCACAGGTGGGAAGAGGCAGCGCTTGGAGATCCGTAGCTGCGCGAGTTGTGTGGGCTGAGAGAGAGAGCAGCGTGAAGCAGTGGACGGTAGTAGGGTGCGGCCAGGGGAGAGAGAGTGGACTAGCTGGTGGGCGAGCTAGTTGGCCTGAGGTATGAAGCGGCGCACGATCAGGAGAGACCTGGAGTGGAGACGGTGATGGCGACGCGAGAGCGCTTGGTTGAGCTGGTGGTAGTAGTGGAGCTCGACCGTAGTAGCTGCGGGTGGAGGGTGAGATCGAGAGGGAGAAAGGCGTGAGCTGCTGGTGGCGCTGCTCGCTGGGCAGAGGTGCGCGAGCTCCAGCAGCGGAGAGGGCGGCGTCACGCGATGGTGGTCGTCGCTAGTGTGAGGGGAGAGAAGAGATGGTCGCGGCTGTGAAGTGGAGAGGTGGAGTGCGCGGAGCAGCAGGCTGTGGCGTGCAGCCGTGGTGGCGTGCGGGCTTCGGCCGACACAAAAGGAACAGGGGAGAAGGAAGAAAGAAAGAAAGAAAGAAAGAAAGAAAGAAAGAAAGAAAGAAAGAAAGAAAAAGAAAGAAAAGACAAAAAAAAAAGAAGGAAAAAGAATAGAAAAAGAAAAGTTTTTTTTTTTGAGAGAATTGAGCTACAGTGAAAAGGAAAGAAAAAAAAAGTTTTTTTTTGTGCTTTGTTGTTGTTTTTTTTTTTTAAAAAAGTATTTTAATATTTTAAAAAAAAATTTGATTTTTTTTTGTTATTATTACAAAACTCAACTTTGAAATTCAAAATTAGAGACTGACAGGGAATCACTAACCGGTCTTGAGTTTTTCTTTTGAATGCTTGCCTTTCCCGTGAACATGACGCGGGCATGTGATGAAGGCACGGAATGAGGAGCTCTCCAGGTTACTTGACGCGGGCGCGTCATGAGGGCAAGAACCCCTTCTGACGATTCTGATCATGAGCTCTCTATACGTCATGACGCGGGTGCGTCACGAGGGTAGGAACCCCTTCTGACGATTCTGACCATGAGCTCTCTATATGTCATGACGCGGGCGCGTCATGATAGAAGGACACTTACAAATCATCAAAAACGAAAATTGAAGCCATAAATCAGTAAAATCCAAGGAAAAATATATTTAAACTAACGACCAAAAATAAACAAATAACTAAAAAAAATTGGGTTGCCTCCCAATGAGCGCCTTTCTTTAATGTCTTTGGCTAGACATCATCATATTTTGTTCATGGAGGATAAAATCTTGTGACTCGTCTTAATGTTTCATCCTCTATATAGTCCTGATAGCCCTCGTAAATAGAATAATTTTTGAGCACACGAGTTACGGGCTTCCATGGACTAGTAAATGGCGCCAAACGGGTCAACGATAATTTGCATTCTCCACTCACTCCTCCATCACTTGCATTTATTGGTTCAAGATATCTTGATATCGTCACTCTTAATTTATTTCTGTCATGAAATTCAAAATTTTCTGGTATAGTAAAGTCAATTTCATTAACAGGAATTGAAGAATAAAAGTCAAGAGAATATTGATTAAGGAATGGAGGAGATGTCACCGTATTTGGAGATTGTACACTGGATTCATTCACTTGAACGAGTTGATGTTGGGGTCTCATTTCTTGCACTTCAACTTCTTTTTCAATTGCATTTTTAGATCTATTTTCTTGAGACTCTTGTAGTTCCATGTCACTTGTCAGAATAATTGCACTCTCATCTTCTTCAAGGTCGACGATGGTTTGTAAGGGTAATTCTTCATAATTTGAGAGTCTTTCTTGGACTTGGGATTCTAGGCGGTTAATTGCTATCATCAATTGATTGACCTGAGTTTGCAATGATTGTACTTGTCCCCATTGATTCCTCATGCTTTGCAGGTCAGAATTCGTCTTTTGTTGATTAGCAATTAACTGCTTCACCATTTCTTCTAGAGACGGATCTGGCATAGATGATGGTTGTTGAGACTCTTGCTGTTGAAAATCCATCGGCCCGGTCGCATAATTGAAATTGGAATCATCCCACTATCCTTGATCATACCCGTTTGAATAAGGGTCATACCACGTTTGATACTGAGGTGGAAAATCTCCAAAAGTATCAATTGGAGCATTTAGATTATCTCGAAATGCGGAGCATGTGTCGGTTGAATAATCTGAGAAAAAATAACTTCCACCATTTGCAACAGCCAATTGATCATTAGAAAAAACGTGAGTCTCATAATTCCATTCAGGAATAAAATCTAGTCTATCATCAAAATACGGAATGTTAGCAGCCATAAACTAATAAAAAAAATCAGAAAAATAGATTAAAAAAAATGAAAACAAGATGAACTAAAAAAGGAACAAATAACTAGCGCCAGTCCCCGGCAACGGCGCCAAAAATTGACAGGGTGTCAGCCTGTGCAATAATAAAACCTGCTCAAACTAAAAGTAATTTCTGTAGATAGCGGTGAGCAGGGTCAAATCCACAGGGATTGGGAGTAATTGTTTCTTTTCAAATTCACAGTGACAAGGGGGTGTTTTTATATCAGGGATGGCAATTTAAACAATTCAACTAAAAGTAAAATAATAAAAATAAAATAGCCAACTAGAAATTAAATAACAATTTACTAAAATCAAATGAGTGATAATTAAGAATCTAGCCAAGGAATAACTTCAACATTGGTGCACCTAATTGATCATCGAAGCAAAGGCAATCCCAATTATTTATCAATAAATAGGTTATAACTATCAAACAAGCGATGTCAGTCAACCCCTCCTTACTGTGTCGGTGATTAAGGTACGCCCGTTAATCACTGCTCCAATTAGGAAATAATCCTAGGTACGCCCGTAAGATTTAATTCCCCAATTGCCTTACGTATTAGAGGAGCCCTATTCTAACCAAATAACGCACTACCAGGGTTATTTCAGATTAGCCCGCGTATCCCCCTGACACGAATCTAATCGTGCCAGTTATCACTAATTTAAGGCAATTAAACAATTACGGATTTAATGCCCTAATTGACAATAGATTATCAAATCAATTAATTATCCGGATCTAAGACAATCAATTAATTAAACAACCATAAGCACTGCAACTAGGGAATATACAAATACCAATAAATAAAAGAAAAAGATAAAATTAAATTGATCTCACAATTTTAGGCGAACCAAAGCATCCGTTGTTCCTTGACTAGAAAAGCGAGTTTAGTTCATCTTTGATGGACGAGACTCACAGGAAATCGAAGCAAGAGCTGCGGCCATTGTCTCGGTAATTAGGAGAATTCACTTTGTCCGAATATGTGAAAAGATAACAAAGCTACAAAAGATCATTCAATAATGTTTCAATTTGTCTGACATGCTAAGTTGGAAAAGCTACTTGAGCCCACAAGGAAAAGTCAACAAAGCTAAGCTAGAATACTCCAAAAAGTAGTGTTCTGCCTCTGCAACATCTAGTTTTTTATCTAATGCCTAATCTCCTGCCTCTCTCCCTGTTGTGCGGCAGCTCCCCTTCCGGAGAGGAAGAAGAAGACTTGTCCTGCGTTCCTTTTTCTTCTTTTTTATACTGTCTTCCGCCCTCATCAGCAATTAACAAATTTTTCTTTGCCAACTATGCCCCTCGGAAAAGCTCTATGACTTGGATTCTTTTTCTGTCAAATTGGTATTTGTTATCATATTTTCATTCTACTCCTTGAAATAAATGCAAAACACTAAAAGTGAGTAGAATTTAACAATTAATTCACCTTGGGTCAGATAATAGGAGAAATTAACAATAAAATAAATGATAAAATTGCAACCTATCACAGCCGTATAAAGTTGAATCTTTCAAACCACCTGTTAGAATTCTAGATTTTTTCTTTTTGTTTAGAATTCTAGACGTTGTTTTTAACGTTATCCCTATATAATGTAGTGATCACAATAAAAATTACTTGAGTAATACAATATCATCTTTTGCATACAGCTTATAGGCTTTAGCCTTCTACTATTTTATGTGAGAGGCCACATTAAACAAAATTTCCTTGACGAGTCAAAATTAGAGAATCGACCTTTTGTGAGCCCATTCAAAATTAAAAATCATCCCGACACTAATTTGAGATTTTCTAATAAAAAATTTTCAGACCACCATTGTAGTGAACAAGGAAGATGATAACATTTTTTTTGGATTACCTTTTCTGAAAATGCTTATAACATGGAAGAGGTCTGCCATCAAGAATACGGCAAAACAATTCGATCCTCGAAAAGCTAGTTAAGGCCCCATAACCATTTGTTTCAACTTGTATGTCACCATCAATGGTGGCTGCTTCAATTTACTCTCAGTCTTGCTCGAGGTTCATTCGTTTTGAATTTTCTCAGTTACTAATTAATAATTGCAATTGCGTCAGCAATTAGATATTTTAATCGAATTACTTGGGCGTATTTATTTGGTTTGTAAAGTTTGACACCTCTAGATCTGCCAAACCTATTTAGATACTTTGAAATCGTGGAAACCAATCAAATATAGCCTCATAGGAGGCACAAGAGGAATCTACTGCCATAATTTAGTAGCAGATATGCACTGCAACCCATAATTTACTAGCATATAAATGCAGTCCTGCTTGACCATTTATTGTTTAATTAGGCTACTGAATTTATGCCATTGAATTTGAACAAAAGATGGAAAAGGCTGAGAATTTAGGTGAGCTTATTGAAGCTCAAACTCATGTGTGGAATGCAATGTTCCACTTCAAGAAATCCGCATATCTAAAATGTGTCGTTGAATTGGGAATCCCAGATGTGATCAGGAATCATGGGAAGCCCATCACACTTTCTGACCTGATTTCTGTCATCCCAATCCACCCTTCTAAATCTGCCCACATTTTTCGCTTAATGCGATTCTTGGCTAATTCTGGATTCTTTGTTGAAAACCCTCAAGGCTATGCACTCACCCCTGCAGGTCAGCTTCTTTTGAAAGACGAGCCATTCAATGTACGGGCACACATTTTTCTATCATGTGACCCTGCCTTGTTGAAGCCCTGGAATCTCTTGACCGAGTGGTTCCAGAATGATGGTCCCTCTCCATTTGATACTGCATATGGGAATAATCTCTGGGATTACAGCGCTCGAGAAGTTCGATTTGGAAACAATAAATGGCTGTAGAAGTGCTGATGACCAAATGCAAGTTTGCGTTTGAAGGCTTGACAACTTTTGCTGATGTTGGGGTGGTACTGGCAAAGTTGCTAAGGCCGTTGCCCAAAACTTTCCTAGCATAAAATGTACCGTTGGTTATGTTCGGCCCTGCCAAAGAAAGAACTGAGAAGGAATGGGCAAAAGTGTTTTCAGATGCTGGATTTAGTAGCTGTAAAGTATATCCAGTCTTGGGGATGAGTTGTCTCATTGAGGTTTATCCCTAAGTTAAGGAACATTTTGTTGCTTGTAACATAAAATTATCAAGTGTTTAGTTCCAATAGTCGATTTGGCAATTAAGTTTTATCTGTGTAGATATATACATTTCTAAATGTACTTTAGGCTTTTATATCAAACAATTATTTTGTTGTTAATGAAAATAACATCCTATTATATCCTCAAAAGTATTACAATTAATTCAAAATAGACAAGTAACCATGTCTTCATCTAAATTAATTCAGAATATAATACTACATGGAGAGAATGCTAGTTTTGAGGGATTTCAATTTTTTTTTTTTTTTGCAATTTCAAATATTAGTTTGGTATCTAAGTACAAGTGGAGTGTTCATTTACAAGATAAATTAAGCGTAGCTTTTGCAAACTATTTTTAAAACATTTTTCTTATATAATAATGCTATCCAATCAGAAATAAATTTTTGCACACATGTACATATATATAGTGCTGAATGAAATGCCTTGGGTCCACTGGTGTGGCCCATAAACTTTCTGAGTTAAACTATGTGTTCAAAATGATTAATTTAAATTTATTAGTAATTGGACGGGACAAGACTTATATTTCATTTAGTTCTTATTCCGATTTCCTATGTGCGACATCTCACTTAATCCTCCCTCTTAGAAACTGCACGTTCTTTCAAAATTTGATCGTAACTATCCACTTAGTCGTATGTGAATTCTAGAGAATCACGCGGAAACCATACAAGAATTGCTTTGATACCATTTATAACGCTTTGAGTCTACTAGATTGGCCCAATAATTTTTCGAACTGAAACTATGTATTCAAAATAATTAATTCAAAATTATTAATAATTCAACGGACCAAAACTTATATTTCATTTCTTTGTTCTTCCGACCTCCGATGTGGATTATCTCAGTACATTTACACCTGCATGAACACAAAAAACACGTTCCGGATAAGATTTTGGGATAAGATGGCTGAATGAAAGGATGGTATTACGGGTAGAGCTGTCAACGGGCCGGGTCCGGGCCGGAATTCATTATTCCGGACCCGGATTACTATGCCGGATCCGGATCCGACCCGTTTACCCGACGGGTCTTTTATTATATGTTCCGGATCCGGATCCGACGGGTCCCGGATCCGGATCCGACGGGTCCCGGATCCGGATCCGACGGGTCCCGGATCCGGATCCGACGGGTCCCGGATCCGGATCCGGGTCTACCCGAACAAATTTACCAAAATTTATAATTTCTAATAAAAATGAGAAAAAAATATATTTGTAAACTAATTTCTAACTAATGCAAAGAAAAAACCAAATAAGAAAAGAAATCAAATTAACTTTATTAAAATACATCACCCTAATCAAATTATATTGATAAATATATATTTTTTAAATTATTAATTCATTTATATCCGGATCCGGGTCTAATACGGGTCGGAATACTATATTCCGTATCCGACCCGTTTTTTGTTTGACAAAACGGATCCGGATCCGGATCCGGGAAACGGAATTAAATCCCTACCCATACCCGTAATAATTTCACGGATCCGGTCCGGATCCGGGTCTAGACCCGACCCATTGACAGGCCTAATTACGGGTAGGTGGCAATAATTTCACTTGCATGACCACAAAGAACACAATTCCGAATGACATTTGGGATGACAGGGTTGTGGTCTGAGACAACATCGTACCTGATTTGTACTGTCATCTTCAATAAATTTAAGGATAAAATATACTTTACTCCCACATGATTTAATAATTTTTCACATAGTTTTTCTAAAGTTTTAAAAACTATATACAATCCCTTTGTAGTTTAAATTAAAGTGTCAAATTGACAGCAATGATCTTATGTAATGGAACCCAAAAAATGTAAAAAAATTCCCTTATTTAAAAACTAAAATAGTTGAAGTGACTAAAATATATAAATGTAATATATATGACATTTTAACCCTTTATAGTTATATATTTTGCCACATAACTCCCTTGTGATTTAGTACTTTACCATATAATCCCATTTTGATTTTCAAAATATATGCATAACCCCTTGTTGGTAATTAACAGTTTTCAACTTTATAAAAGAGTACTTTTGACATTTTAGTTGATTCTATTATGGAATACAAATTCTGCCATTTCGACATTCTTGTCCAAACTATGAAAGGATTATATATAACTTTTCAAACCTCAAGGGGTTATGCCACAAAAGTGCCAAACCACAGGGGGTAAAGTGTATTTTTACCCTTTTCTTGACTTTGCTCCAGGAGCGACCGAATATAAGACAATGGACCAAGGGAATTTCCCATTTGTTCCTTAGTTAATTCGCATCGCTCCGCTCCTTGGAATTAATTGTTTGGATGTTTGCGTGGATGAAATCAATTAAATCGCGTGAGCTTGACATGATGAGGAGCGGCTAATTTTCTCCTCTACCCAAAGGGTGATGCGAGGGCGCGGTCCATCACACCTGTGAGATCTAATCAATCTTTCATTATTTCTTCCAATTTATTACTATTCGTGCATTTCCTGAATTAATTGTTCATGGGTATTTGATTAATTGAATATCAACGGCCGGGTATTTGATTTAATTTAATAGCCTACTGCCACGTTAATTAAATAGAATCCGTAATTGTTCATTTAGTTGACACCCCGTGGCAACCACCATAATTGGCTTTATGATGGGGAAATGCAAGATCTAATTTAAATAAACCCTCTTAGCGTGTTTATTGGTTAGGGTTGGGTTCTTCTAGCTTTAATGCAACTGGGTAATTAAATTCCTACGGTCGTACCTAGGGTTGTTATTTGGTTAGAGAAGCAGTCAATGGTCGTACCTTGACTGTCGAAAAAGTAAGGAAGAGCTGGTTGTCAGAGCTTATTGATGGCTATAACCAATCTAGTGATAAATGGATGAAATATCTTTGCATCGATGATCATTTAATTGGACCGTGCCTACGTAGTTGATCCTTTGGGTAGAACTTTTGTTAATTGCTATTTTCAGTGAATTGTGCTTTGTGAGTTAGTTTTGAATTTTGTTTGTTTTATTTTATTTTATTTTTATTTGCCTCTCATTGAAAATCCCCCAATTTCGTTCTACTAATTTGGAAAGAAATAATTTCCTACCTGCTCCCTGTGGAATCGACCCTACTTGCCATTGTACGCAAAATTAGTATTTTTATAGACAAATCCGGTATATCGGATCAAGCAAACTCTTCGAGAACAGGGTGAATCAAGTAACCCATTGCACACCTAGGGTCCCTGCTCCAGTACTTGGATTTGTTCTACAATTATTTAATTGAGGTGGTAATTAGGACTTTTTAGTAATTATTATTGCACAGGTTCGGCACCTGTCATATAGTAAAGAAAATTCCCAAAAAATGCAATCCCTCTAATCTATAAAACTATTGATTTGAAAAATTATATAAGTGCTCGGATTTGTATGGATCGGTGATTCTTAATTATGTGATAAAGATTGAATAGAAATCATGAAGACCGACCAGACCTTTGATTGGTATTTGGTTCTTGACTAAAAGAAGAAAAACAAAGAAAAATTTTGGAGACTTGCCTGCTGAGGACTGATTGGTGAATATGACTTGTGAGTAGTCTAGAATGTGTGCTAGTGGTGGACTTTTGGAGTTTGGATTCTATTCTTGTTTGGTATAGTAGGCTTTTACTCCTCGTTAACGTTGTTAATGCCTTCCACAAGCCAACCCCATTATCTACTATTTTACTGGTAGTGCTCTATTTGTCTCTTGTTCTGGTTTGGTTTATTTGACGGTCTGGCAATGGTGGTGCTGATTCTGCTGGTTGAGTGGTACTAATCTCTTCTTCAAGTGAGTTGCTACAGATATCAAGTTAAATTTGGATCAGTAATTACAAGTTAAATTTGCTTGCTTAAGTCAATGTTAAATTAAAGTAGCATCACATTGATTTACTTGCGTAATTTGATGAATTATGACTAACTGAGAGGAACTGGATATTAGGCCATTATTGCATTAAGCTTTGTTTATGCTACTTTTAATTCTTAATCTCTAATAAGATGTTGAAACAATCAATCTTTGGACAAGTTGCCTAGCCAATTTGGATGAGTTGCAACTCATTGAAATGGAGTTGAGGTAGGTTGCAGATGGTTGTGACAAAGGTTAATTGAAATTTGTCAAATTTAATGCGTTTTTAGTTGATCTCATTGTGTTATTTGTTTTCAATTTTTTACATATATATTTTTCTCAATAAGCTCATCTTGATAGGGCGTTGTTTGTTGACTTTGTTAAGTTTATTTACAGAAATTATTGCCACATGATTTATTTTAGCCTTGTGACCTGCGTTATAAATTCCAATTTCTTCTACGCTTGCAATCGAAACCATTCTAGAGTGATAAAAAAAAATTTTAAAAAAAATTGCTAATGAAACCATATATTCAACTTCATAAACTCTCTTTTCCTCACATGTGTAATTTATCTTCGTAGGCAGATATTAACATGGCCTGCCAATTCACTCCTATTCCAATCAAGAAAACAGCAGCCTTTTTTTTTTAGTCTATTGTCTTAAGTGGATTTTATCCATTCAGATTTCTTCATAAAAGCAAATTAGCTTCCTGATAATGAAATGAAAAGGGTTATCTGCACACACCAATATCAAGACATATGCAAGTAATGTTGGAAACAAAACCAAAAGTGAAAATATAATTAAAGATCTTTTTTTACACCAAAGAAATGTGTATATTTTTAATTCTGTGGCGTGATTCCTTTTTGAAATGTTTGAAGCCCAATGTTCCTATAATAGAGGAAGCCTAGGAAAGCATTTGACAGTATTGCCAAGCAGTGGTAGGTTTTGTAGGCCAAAATGGTGCAATGTAAGTCGAAATGACAGACTATTTGCACCACAACAAATTTAGGAGCAAAAGTCATGAAACAAACTTTAGCCCATTCTGGCGTTCAAAATAATATGATCGACCAAAGTTTAAATTCTTCAAATATCCAAATCCAAATTTTTTACAACTTTATATTTTTTTCTTGCAAGGATTTTGGTTCGTCTAACACTTGTATAAACTTTCCTTTCTCCATTCATACAATTAGGACGAAATCTATCCAAAATTACGTGTGTCAGGAATATCTGTCAGCAAAAGACTGTTGAATTGTGGTGGACTCTAGTATCAAATTAATAGATTAAATCTTCTAATAATTGAGGCAAATAAATAGTTTTATTCCACTGAAGGTGTATATAATGACAATACTCATAAAATTAACTTATACTAGATGCCTAATAATTGAGTCTAGATCTTGAGAATATATGTTCTAATTTTATTAGAGTTTCACTCTTGACATATTGATAGGGCATAATTTGTTGTTAATTTTATGATTAATTTCCCTCTTTGTCCTTGCCAAATATTGTTTTAATTGTTGAAATGTACTTATATTTGGTATTTGGCCCTAATTACAGGAAGTGGAGCAAACAAGTGCTAAAAAGGAGACTTTATTGAGAAAAACACTCCACACATGGGAAGTTCTAAAAAGAAATACAAGCCGGGCTCCACAGGATGCTACAAAAAGGGGATTTCCTATCTTTATGCTGAAAAGGGTGGACTTGTACTAGGAGTCTTACGGGAAACTAAAAACAAGGACTTTGGCAAAACTCCAAGTCTTTTGGCCCTTGGACTCTCAATTCAGTGGGGACCACTAGAGATAGCATTAGACTTTCTTTTGGCTTTAAAAAGGGAGAAACGTACGGGAGGTTTTCTTATCAATAGTTTTAGCTTAGTTTTTAGCATAGTTTAGTTTTATTCTTTCTTGGTTTCTTTTATGGCCTGGACCTCAATTAAATTACGTGGAGATTTTCTCATGAGGCGTGGCTAAGTTTCTCATCTAGTCGAGGAACAACGAAGGACTTGGTTCTACTAAATTTGTGAGATCGAATTAGTTTTTATTTATTTCCTATTATCTTCTGGTATTCGTCTATCTTCTGCTTTATGTTCATATGGTTGTTTTATTATTCGATTATCCAGGGCCCGGATTCTAGATTAATTCAATAACCTGAAGCCAATTAGGGTAGCTAAATCCGTAATTGTTTAATTATTCTAAACTGGTGGCAACTGGCATGATTGGATTTGTGTCAGGGAGATAGACAGGCTAACTTAAAGAGACCCTCGTAGCGTGTTGATTGGTTAGAATTAGGCTCTTCTAATTATTCATGCAATTAGGGAATTGAACTTCTATGGTCGTACCTAGGGTTATTTCCTGATTAGAGAAATAGTCAACGGTCGTACCTTGGCTATCGACAAATTGAGGAAGAGTTGGTTGTTTATCGCGTGTATGACAACTATAACTAATTTATCAGATAGTAACTGGAATAATCCTTGCATCTGTGATCGAATTAAGTGAACCATCTCCGAAGTTGTCTCTTGACTAGAGTTCGTCCATTATTATTTTTATTGTGATAATTAGTTATTTGAATTGTAGTTATTTTATTTTATTTTAATTTATCCCAAGTAATTTAGTTACTATCATTTTCAAAAACCCCCCATATCTGGAACTTGAGAAGAAATTAGATTATCCCCAGTCCCTGTGGATTCGACCCTGCTTACCTCTATATACAGAATTTGTATTTTATTTAAGCAGGTATTTATTATTGCACAGGTTTGACGCCTGTCAATTTTTGGCGCCGTTGCCGGGGACTGGTGCCAGATTAATTTGTTTCTTTTTGAGTTCATCTTGTTTTTATTTTTTATTTTTTATTTATTTTTCTCTTATTTATTTTTATTATAGTTTATGGCTTCTAACACTCCATATTTTGGTGATAGACTGGATTTTGTTTCCGGGGAAGGCGATGAGACTAGTTTTTTTGCTAAGTTTGCATATTCAGAGGCAGTAAACTCTATTAGAGAAAGAATGGTTGCTGCAACCTGTAAAATTTGTTATGCCAGGGATCATTCGACCGGTATGTGCCCCGAATATCAAGATAATCTGAGTGTCCCACTCAATAATTATGGAGATTTTTCACCATGGTCTCAAACGTGGTATAACCCTAATCCAAACGGGTATGATCAAGGATGGTGGGATAACTCCAGTTATAATTATACAACAGGGCCACTAGATTTTCAACAGCTAGAGTCTCAAGAACCGTCATCCATGTCAGGTATGTCTCTTGAAGAAATGGTTGAATTAATAGCTACTAACACATATCAAATTCAACAGGAGGTACATCAACTTCAACAGGAGACACAAAAGATGAGTGAAGAGATGAAAGAAGGAAGGCGTGAATGGGCATCTAAAATGAGCAAATTGATTTCTCCAGTTTATGAAGAATTGCCCTCACCGACTATTATCGACCATGAGGAAGATGAGAGTGCAATTATTCTGACAAATGACATGGTACTGCAAGGGTCTCAAGAAGAAGAATCTAAAGATGCAGATGAAAAGAAAGTTGAAGCACAAGAATTGAGACCCCAACATCAAATGGTTCAAGTGAATGAATCCAGTGAACAATCTCCAAATGCGGTGACATCTCCTCCATTCCTTGATCAATCTTTTCCTGACTCTTATTCTTTAATTCCTGTTAGTGAGATTGATTTTATTATACCAGAAAATTTTGAGTTTCATGACAGGAACAATTTAAGAGTCAAGATGGCAAAATATCTCAAACCAGCAAATGCAAGTGAGGGAGGAGTGAATGGAGAATGCAAATTATCATCGACTCGTTTGGCGCCATTCACTAGTCCATGGAAGCCCGTAACTCGTGTGCTCAAGGATTACTCCATCTATGAGGGTTACCAGGATCACATTGAAGATGAAGCATTGAAACGAGCCACAAGATTTTATCCTCCATGAGCAAAGCATAGCATGTCTAGCCAAAGACATTAAAGAAAGGCGCTACTTGGGAGGCAACCCAAGACTATTTGTTTCAGTTTTCATGCATTTTTGAAGTTTTAGTTAAATGTTAGTGTCAATTAATAGTTTGATGTTTGGTGGCAGGGAATTAGCAGTTAGACGTGCCCACGCCAGGTGGTCACGCCTGAGGGAAGGAAATTTTCGTTCAGAATCTGCGGACTCTATAGCAGTTAGACGTGCCCACACCAGGTGGTCACGCCTGAGGGAAAGAAATTTTCGTTCAGGATCTGCGGACTCTATAGCAGTTAGACGTGCCCACGCCTAAGCCAGAGGTTCCTTGAAAAAAAAAAATCAAAAATTCAAAATAAAAACATTTTCCGTTTTACACCTTCAGTTTTGGTTCTCACAATTCGAGTTTTGAAATTTAAGTGTGCAATAAAAAACAAAAAAAAAAATATTTCCCAAAAATTCTTTCTTTTCTTTCTTTCTTCTTCTTTTTCTTTCTTTCTTCCTTCTTCCCCGCTGCTTTCCCTTTCCCCCTGTCCTTTTCTACTTCAGCCGCCGCCTCCATTCTCCCTCGCGCGCAGTTTCCGCCGTGAGCTCAGCTTCCACCGCCATTAGCATCACCAGCACGCCGCGGCCTACAGCGCCACTGTCCAGCCCTGAGCTCCACCTCACGGCCGCTCCCACCACTGCAGCAGCTCCAGCTCAGCCGCCACCAGCTCTGCGACCTCGTGCGCAACCAGGCGGCTGACCACCAGCCCGCATCGCAGCGCCTCCCTCCAGCTCCGGCCTCCCCTCGCGGTCACCACCAGCCTCCACCAGGCGCAATAGCAGCACGCCACCATCGCCGCTCGACGCCGCAGCCGACGCCTCCAGTTCCACTGCGCAGGCGACCCCCCCTCTCACATTTTCCTCTTCGCCGCACCTTCGCTACCTTTAAAAAATTGACAGGTGGAGGTATTGTTTGCCCTTCCCCATTCGCAATTTCTAGAAACTAATTGCTGGAATTGATTCGCAATTGGGATAATTTTCTTGATTTATTAGCTGCTGATTTATTTGGGGTTTCTCCTGCACATTTTGGGGTTGGTTTTCTGTGAGGGCGTTTCGAGCAGTTAAATTCATTGGGTAATTTCTGCGGAATCAGTTTGGACGGAATTGAGTTTGATTGTTGCTATCTGAGGGGGTTTTTTCTGCTATTTATTGAATTGATGGGCTGACTTGTTGTTGTGCTTGACTACGTTGGGACCCTAATTGCTTAGTGCCTATAATTGATGCTTTGTTGAGACATTTGTCTCGACCTTGGGTGCCTACAGTGTGCATTTTGTTGGTTGGGTTTGTTATTGAATTTAATTTTTCCCTGTGACTCACCAGTGGTACTGGTTGAGATCTTTTACCTATCGTTATTACTGCTATATTGCTGGCCGTTTGATTTCATCCCTTCTTGTATACGCACCAGTGGTACTGGGCGCAGTGATTGCTTGAAATTCTTGAAATTTGATCGAATAATATTCGGTTGTTGCTGGAATTTAAATTGGGTAATTGGCTGTCAATTTGAAACCAGTTGTTGAGATCTTGGCTGAATTTGTGTCCAATTGCTGAAATTTGTTATTTTAATTAGCACTAGCACCACTCGTAGTTTGTTCGGCTTGTTGTTTTGTTGCATTGTTGGGAGGTGTGTTCTGATAGTGTGGGTAGCTATTTTCTGCGGTTGTGTTGATTTGGGAAGCTCCATTGCCTATTGCTCATTAGTTGTGTCTAATTGACTTGTTGGGAGTACTCTATCTATTGATTTCAATTGCTAAATCTTTGGAGCATTTGTTGCGCTTTTGGACTGCATTGTTCCTGCATTTGACTCAATTGGGGCTATCAGTGAGTATTGATTGAAATTGCTGTATTGTTGGGATGTTTGTATAGTCTCTGGTGCCTGGGTTATGCATTTTGTTGATTGGGTTGTCTATGAGGGAGGCACCAGTGGCTATTAAATTGTTATCGCTTTGAATTGGCTAAGTGGCCTCTCCCACCGATGGCCTCTGATGCTCAGTGGCGCCACTTCCGAGATCAGGTTAACCACGCGGATGAGCAAGTAATGCATATCGCCAACCAGATGGCTCCAATCTCTAAGAACCTGGCCGCGTACTTCCACCATGTCTGCTTCACTCCCCCGTTCCCGCCTATCCCGTAGCCGCTTGAGAGGGAAGTTTCATTTTTTCTCTGCGCTTTAATTGCTATATTACCTCCATCGAGGGCAATGTCGGACATAGGTGTGGGGGGGGGACAGCTGTGGTACAGCTAGTATTTCTAATTTTTAGTTTTTACATGTTTTCCATTATTTTTGTTATTTGTTCTATGTTTCGTTTATTTTCTTTTCTTTCTTTTTAGTGGTCAGTCTTCATATGAATACCAAGTTTGATGTGGATTGTTGTCTCTAATTCTGCTATTGCCAAGTTTATTAATAAAAGGTATCGAGTTGATGTGGTTGAGTTCAGGAACATCTCTTTGGTGAATATCAATAATTGCTTGACTTTTCTAATTTTTAGTTAACTTTTCTAGGCATAGGGAATGATTGTTGGCATTTTTCTTGTGAATTGGTCCAATTATTAATTTTAGTTCTCCATGTTTAGAAATTTGAGGCTGGCTGCTGTTATTTTTGTGTTATTTTTAGTTATTGTGCTATATGGTTATAAATAAGAGATGACTGTACTCCGCTAGTTATTACTACTGAGTAACCGGGGATCTTCACCTAAAATGTCGATTCTCGCGTCAAAAGGTAGTAGTTGCTATGAGTGCGTGGTCCCGTAGCGATTGGAGCTGAGTAACCGGGCTCCTCCATCTGGCAAATGTTGGAGTTCGCGTCAAAAGGCTCTAAGGGCTATAGACTAAGTCTTTTGTTATTCAAAAAAAAAAAAAAAAAAAAGGGAAAAAGAGAAAATAGAAAAGTGTGAAAAAAAAGAGAAAGAAAGAAAAGTGAAGGTTGTGTTAATAAGTGGTAAAAGTCAGCTTGCCGATTTGTGGAATTAATGTTGAGATTTTGGTTAATAGTTGGACCATTTACTAATAAATGTGAGCAACCATTCCTTTTTCTTAGATTAGTTTGCTTTAAATTGGAGGAGTTGGTAGTTGAGAAGCTAACCGGAGTGATTTTTCTTGGATCTTAACTGTGATGCTTGATATATGTTTTTCTGGGTATCTTGGCAATATGATAGTTAGAGCAATAGCCATTGTCAAATTTTGGTGTTCAATTGCTGTTATTATGCTTGAGGGCAAGCATGATTTAGGTGTGGGGGGAATTGATAGGGCATAATTTGTTGTTAATTTTATGATTAATTTCCCTCTTTGTCCTTGCCAAATATTGTTTTAATTGTTGAAATGTACTTATATTTGGTATTTGGCCCTAATTACAGGAAGTGGAGCAAACAAGTGCTAAAAAGGAGACTTTATTGAGAAAAACACTCCACACATGGGAAGTTCTAAAAAGAAATACAAGCCGGGCTCCACAGGATGCTACAAAAAGGGATTTCCTATCTTTATGCTGAAAAGGGTGGACTTGTACTAGGAGTCTTACGGGAAACTAAAAACAAGGACTTTGGCAAAACTCCAATTCTTTTGGCCCTTGGACTCTCAATTCAGTGGGGACCACTAGAGATAGCATTAGACTTTCTTTTGGCTTTAAAAAGGGAGAAACGTACAGGAGGTTTTCTTATCAATAGTTTTAGCTTAGTTTTTAGCATAGTTTAGTTTTATTCTTTCTTGGTTTCTT
The DNA here is from genome assembly GCF_003713205.1 of Coffea eugenioides. NCBI lineage: Eukaryota > Viridiplantae > Streptophyta > Magnoliopsida > Gentianales > Rubiaceae > Coffea > Coffea eugenioides. The sequence continues at coordinate 41,280,578 of NC_040037.1, forward strand.
TTATGGCCTGGACCTCAATTAAATTACGTGGAGATTTTCTCATGAGGCGTGGCTAAGTTTCTCATCTAGTCGAGGAACAACGGAGGATTTGGTTCTACTAAATTTGTGAGATCGAATTAGTTTTTATTTATTTCCTATTATCTTCTGGTATTCGTCTATCTTCTGCTTTATGTTCATATGGTTGTTTTATTATTCGATTATCCAGGGCCCGGATTCTAGATTAATTCAATAACCTGAAGCCAATTAGGGTAGTTAAATCCGTAATTGTTTAATTATTCTAAACTGGTGGCAACTGGCATGATTGGATTTGTGTCAGGGAGATAGACAGGCTAACTTAAAGAGACCCTCGTAGCGTGTTGATTGGTTAGAATTAGGCTCTTCTAATTATTCATGCAATTAGGGAATTGAACTTCTATGGTCGTACCTAGGGTTATTTCCTGATTAGAGAAATAGTCAACGGTCGTACCTTGGCTATCGACAAATTGAGGAAGAGTTGGTTGTTTATCGCGTGTATGACAACTATAACTAATTTATCAGATAGTAACTGGAATAATCCTTGCATCTGTGATCGAATTAAGTGAACCATCTCCGAAGTTGTCTCTTGACTAGAGTTCGTCCATTATTATTTTTATTGTGATAATTAGTTATTTGAATTGTAGTTATTTTATTTTATTTTAATTTATCCCAAGTAATTTAGTTACTATCATTTTCAAAAACCCCCCATATCTGGAACTTGAGAAGAAATTAGATTATCCCCAGTCCCTGTGGATTCGACCCTGCTTACCGCTATATACAGAATTTGTATTTTATTTAAGCAGGTATTTATTATTGCACAGGTTTGACGCCTGTCACATATCTGCTCAAAGATTCACTTAATAATTGAGTTCATTTATTTCCTATCTTTCTCCCAAGCTCTGCTGCACTCTAATGAATTGTTATTTATAATATTAAGGTGCTCGACATGCACCAATTTTCCTCATTAATTAAATGCTAGAACCCTGAAAATCCAATAAAATCTCATCCATGACAGCTCTAGATTCAGGTGTGGCTTAGCAGTAAAACATTTGTCACATTCAAATCACGAAAATTGACCTTTGCTAATTCTTATGACAAACTACTACTATGCTGAGAAAAGAAACAAACTCCTAGTAAATGTAAATTGGTAAATGAATGTGGGCTCACATGTTGCCAAAGTCATCTATGGCTTTAAAAAAGACTTCCAGATGTATATGTGAGTTATTCATTTACTTTGGCATCATGCCATGCTCAATTACACCCATACTTTATAGGTCGAAGACTCTCTAAATCTAGAGCTGCAAATTTTGGATATATACATAATGAAAAAATGAATAGCCCAAAATGACATGAATTCCACCTTTCATCAAATTCTAGTATGAGGTATTGATTAACAATAGCTAGTATTAATATCAAATTCATTAGAGTTGTAAATCTCTCATAAAAGGAAGAAAACATGGTTCAAAGTTCCAATTAAGAAATTGATCCCTAATTTAAGGATGGCAAGAAATGCAGTTTTAGTCTTCAATGCTTAGTATCTGTGCAGTTTTAATTCGTTCAATTTTGACAATGGCTAACTTTGAACAATAAGAATAACTCACGTGATGCTATGTGAGTAATAAATTAACCAAGAAACAGTAAAAATAAAATTTAATTTAATAAACACGTGACTAATTCCATCAATAATTTAAAAAATTCATCAATTATCTTGAATCTATTTCAAATTGAAAAAATTGGAGACCATATTAATTTGTTTTTATTGAATTTTTTTTAGGAACTAAAATTGCGTCAATTGTCAAATATTGGAGACCAGATTTATTTGTGTCGAAACATTAGGAGCTAAAATCAGACAGGTGCCCAGCATTACAACTAAAACTGTATTTCTTCCTTTAAGGACAAGAAGCAAAGATTCTTAAGCATTGCGATACGTCAGATTGTTGTGAATAGCAATTATGCTAAAAAATGATGACACACCAATGTAAACTTTTACTCAACCATGACTCAAAAGTTGTCACTATTTAAATTTCGTCTTCCAAACAAGAAAGCACCACCAGCAGTGTGAATTGTGCGATTTTCTCAAGTGATAATACACATGGAAAAAAAAGAACAATTAATTAATTTGTGCTGATTATACACTTTAATTTAAGCAAGTCTCTAGAAACACTGAATTATTGCACCAAGTAGGAGCCTAGAGTAACCTATCTACTCATATATGAATTGGTCAAGAAAAGGGGACTGATATAATTGCCCACAAGCTATTCCTTGTCGACAACAATCAGCTGCCTTTGGATCCTTGTTTCTGAGTTGATTTCATTGTTTATTCATTTTTCTAACCGGTTGTTGTCATATTATTAGAAGAAACTATTGCAACGTTATTCCTGTGAATCCCATACCCGGCCTATAAAATGCGAGTTCTACTTGTAATTCCCAACCAAAAAGCGAAAAAAAAATCCTAGAATTTCAAACAAAAAAATGGATTTGGCTAGAAATATTGGTGATCATACTGGTGAGCTTTTTCAAACACAAGCTCACATATGGAACCATATATTCAACTTCATAAATTCTATGTCCGTCAAATGTGCAATTCAATTAGGCATTCCAGACGTTATTCACAAACATGGCCAGCCGATGACCCTTGATCAATTGATTGATGCTCTTCCCATCAAGAATGCAAAAGCCCCTTTCGTTTATCGTCTCATGCAGATTTTGATCCACTCAGGCTTCTTCATTGAAGCAAAGATTCCTGGAAATGAGAATGATAATCAAAAGGGTTATCTGCTTACTTCTTCTTCTGAACTCCTTTTAAAGAGTAACCCTTTTAGCATGACGCCGCTTTTACTGGTCACGCTCGATCCCACCTTGACTGATCCATGGCACCATCTCAGCCAGTGGTTTCAGAACAGTGATGAAACCCCATTTTATACTTGCCATGGGAGCTCGCTTTATGATCTTGCAAGCCATGAGCCGCGGCTTAATCAATTCTTTAACGAAGCAATGGCTAGTGATACCCGGCTGGTTAGTAGCGTGGTGACCAAAAATTGTAAGCATGTTTTTGAGGGTTTGAATTCATTGGTAGATGTTGGAGGTGGAACTGGAACCTTTGCTAAGGCAATTGCTGATGCTTTCCCTCGCCTGAAATGCACTGTGCTTGATCTTCCTCATGTTGTTGATGGCTTGGAGAGTAGTAAGAACTTGGCCTATGTTGGAGGTAACATGTTTGAAGCCATTCCTCCTGCAGATGCTGTTTTAATGAAGGTATGAAATCGATGTTGCACGTTTTCTAGTTGACAAATTTTTTTTATAATAGTTTTATTTAGATTTTCATCCTTATTGCTTGAGATCATAAGATTAAAATTCACCAATTATAAGAAGTGTCAACTTCAAAAGTAAGATTGAGTAGTAGAAATTGAGGCTATGCTTAATCGAAGAACTGCATCATGAAGAGGGAAAAAAAAAAAGAACAAAGTTTTAAACGTCAAATTGATTGCGTGTGTTTGGTACTATAAGAGAATAGTTTTGTTTTTGCTTTTTGATGCAAAAAGCTTTAGATGGGGTGCAATGTTTCTAACAAAAATTTTCTTTCATTGTGATATAATTTGCAATCAAGCAGTGGATATTGATTGATTGGAGCGATGATGAGTGTGTACAAATACTAAAAAAATGTAAAGAAGCAATTCCTAGCAAGGAAAAAGGAGGCAAAGTGATAATTGTTGAAATGTTCTGCAAAAGTCTGCAGAAAGGGGATGATGATCATGAGGCGATTGAGACCCAACTGTTCTTTGATATGGCAGTGATGGTTCTACTCAAAGGAAGGCAAAGAAATGAGAAAGATTGGGCGAAACTTTTCACGGAGGCAGGCTTCAGTGACTATAAGATAACTGCAGTATTGGGATTGAGATCTATCATTGAGGTTTATTATTATTAATTAATATGCTTTTTGAAAATGTTGTTTGTGCTAAAAAGTGATGAATCTTTAGTCAGGATGTTCAGAATAAGTTTTATGGCTTTGGAGTGTTTGTTTTACTCATTTATTGGCAATAGACAAATTGCCAAAGTCCAGTCCTGAAGCTGAACGTGGGCGGCTGATCAACTTGGTTCGTGCTTGTATCTTGAACCAGATTTACTCGCGAAGTTCACCGGATTTTCTGGCAATTGGGCATTGAATGAGAAGAGAAAAATTACAGCCGCTTGTAGGATCCTTACTAGTATAAATAAATGTCATTTCCTCAGTTGAAGGGCACCAAAGCTCAAGTGAAAGATAGGAAATGAACGAGTTCAATTGTTGAGTGAGTGTTTGAGCAGATATCTTAAGAGTGAGGCACTGATATATTAGAGCAACTATTCTCAAGAGTGAGGCTCAATTATTAGTGTCCAATATAAATTTATTTTGTGTGTTGTTATTAAATATATTTTGAGTGTAATACAATTGTTCGTTTGCCTCCTTTATATAAAGGATTTAATCCATTGATTTGGTATTAAACCCCACCACAATCCAACACTGGAATGTGTCCAAATCCCAGCCTGGAATGCACAGCAAGCACATTATGTATAAATGGTGTGGAGTTGAGGTAGCTAAGGACAATAACTGTTTCCAACATTGTTGAAGTTGAAGTACATGCATCGCTTCCACTTTAAATTCAGCCATTACAGCTGAATGTAAGTTGAAGAAAGAACGGATAAACATGAGGGACAAAAAACTGAAAAAGATTTTCAGTTCTTAACTTGCCTAAGTTGTGCAACACTTTCTAAACAAAATGTAAATTACTTATTCAATTTCGAAACACTGACATTGTTGACATTGTATCTATATGTTTGTAATTTCAAAGTTATGGGACTTGCTTTTGGCTGCACATTATCAAAATTTGCCTTGTTGAGAAAATCTTTCCCATACATCATTTGGGACGGTGGCACCTGACAACTGTCCCATACACCTTTCTGGATCTTGCAAATATATTAGTCAACAAAAAGAGTGCGCAGAAGAACTAAATTGAATTGTTATAGCCACTCATGGCCCCAGTTACTAATCATCATGCCTATCCATTCGTGTGGGTCTTATATGCTCTTTAACCATAAGATTGGATGCCTACCTGTTATACCCAAAAAGGAAAACAAAATCAACAGCGAAAAAGTTGGATTTGGGCAGAAATGGTAATGCTAATGAGCTACTTCAAGCTCAAGCTCACATATGGAATCACATATTCAACTTCATAAACTCCATTTCCCTCAAATGTACAATTCAACTCGGCATACCAGACATTATTCACAAGCATGGTAAGCCCATGACCCTGGATGAACTCACCAATGCTCTTCCAATTGGCAATGCAAAAGCCCCCTTTGTCTATCGCCTGATGAGGATTCTAATCCGGTCAGGCTTCTTCATCGAGGCAAAAATTAGTCAGCACGATGATGAGGAAGGTTATATGCTCACTACTTCATCTAAACTTTTATTAAAAGATGAGCCTTTTAGCTTGACGCCATGCTTGATCCTACCTTGATGGATCCATGGTACCACCTTAGCCAGTGGTTGCAAAACAACAGTGATGTGAATCCCTTCAAGACTTGTCACATCAGAAGCTTAATAATTTTTTTAACGAAGGAATGGCTTGCGATTCTCAGCTAGTTGGCAGTATTCTGATCAGGGATTGCTAGGATGTTTTTTCAGGGTTGAATTCTTTGGTGGATGTTGGAGGTGGTACTGGAACTTTGGCTAAGGAAACTGCTGATGCTTTTCTTGACTTGAACTGTATTGTTACCGATCTTCCTCATGTGGTTGATGGCTTGGTAGCGAATAACAAGAGTTTAGCCTTTGTTGGAGGAGATATGTTTGTAGCTATTCCTCCTGCAGATGATGTTATAATGAAGGTAAGACAACCTTTCCAAGAAGATGGAAGAGATCCATATTCGCCTTTTTGTTGTTAAAAGGCCAGTCTTAGTATTGATTCTAAACACATCTATGTATGCTGCTGATTCATTACAACCATGTCTTTATTACAGTAAACCATTGGATCAGTCATGGAAGTTTATTCACAAATAGAGCATTATTCACAAATGAGGAATGTGTACAAATACTTGGGAAATGCAAAGAAGCAATTCCTAGCTAGGAAAATGGAGGGAAACTCAACTTTTCTGTGATACGCTGATGATGGTCCTTGTCACAGGGAAACAATGAAATGAGAAGGCAGGCTTCATGCATTGACTAGAAGACAACTCTAGTGCTGGGCTTGAGATCTGACAGGTGCCGAACCTGTGCAATAATAATTACCTACTCAAGAAAAATACAGATTTTGTATATAGCGGCGAGCAGGGTCGAATCCACAGGGACTGGGGATAATTCATTTCTTCTAGAGTCCAGAGTATGGGAGGTTCTTGGATTAAATGCTAACTAAATAAATCAAGTGCAGAAAATAATTGATTAAAAGAAATAATTAAGAGAAACTCTAGCCAAGGGTACACTTCAGAAATGGTTCAGGCACTGATCATTGATGCAGAAATAATTCCAACATTTAGCAATAGATTAGTTATAGTTGTCATGCACGCGATAAACAACCAACCCTTCCTTAATTTCTCGATAGCTAAGGTACGACCGTTAGCTATTTCTCTAACCCAAAAATAACCCTAGGTACGACCGTAGGATTTAATTTCTAGATTGCATTAATAATTAGAAAGGCCAAATCCTAACCAACAAACACGCTACGAGGGTTTGTTTAAATTAGATCATATGCTCCCCTGACATAAACCCAATTACGCCAGTTGCTACTGAGGTAGAGATAACGAACAATTACGGATTCAATTACCCCTATTTAGCAAAAATAGCCTATATGAATAATTAATTATTGCGCACTAATCAATCATACACAAGGCAAGCAATTAAAATCAAAGGAACATATAAATACAATAAATGAAAGAAAATAATTAAAACAGATTTCGATCTCACAATAATTGTGCGAACCAAATCGTCAGTTGTCCCCTTGATAGAAAAGATTAAACCACGCTCATGAGAAATCTCCCCCGTTGGGGAATAATGTGAATAACTGGCGTGTGTCAGAGGCAGTCCAAAGAAAGAAACTAAGAACTAAAATAAAAAACTACAACTAAACCCTAAGATCTTTGTCTTCTGTAGACGTTGTTCGCCTTTTAAAGCACAAAGAAAGATGACTACAAAAGCTATCTAGGTGGTCCCCACAATGTGGATCAAAGCTCAGTACTTCTGTTCCAAGTTCTTACGTTGCTTCTTTGAAGCAAATGACAAATGCCTTTCACTAGCTTGTGGTCCCACCAATTCAAGGGCCCAAGGATTGAGGCACCTTAGAAGTCGCATAATTTTTCCAAAGTCCATCACAATTTTTGGATAGTTATCTGCTTATATCCTGAAAATTGATTCAAAATACCAAATATGAGTAAATATCAGCAATTAACACAATATTTGTCAGGGATAGAAGGGAAAATTATAATAAAATACTAACAAATTATACCCTATCAAGATCCCTTATTGAGGTTTATTATTAGGACTTGTGGATAGTTTTTTTTTTTTTTGGTTAGACATGTGTATGAAGTCAAGATGTGTATCTTATGTTATTTTGCGTACAAAGATAAAAAAACATTGCAATCGAAAAAGACAGGCTACATGGCCGATAACATAGCCCAAAATTGGAACAGAAATATAGCCCATTGTGCCGTTCCAATTTCTGAATTTTACTCATCAAAACCTTATTCTTTTGTCTTTTTTGATTGTTTTCTACAACTTATGGAAATAACTATGCAGTAATTTCTTTTCACCTTCAAACGAAGAGACAAGAATTTCAAGAGTAAGCTATTACGAAGTCTATATGTATGTTCAATTCTCAAAATGAAATGTTTTTACATAACCCAATAATGAAATAACAGCACATCTGACCTTTTCGTTCCTTTTTTCTTTCACTTTTTTTTTTTCAATTGGGCATTTTGATATGGATTTCTCTATTATCTTATAGCATTAATGCATTTGTTGTTGTTGAGCTGAATTTTATGTTAGTACGTGCTCAAAAATTCTAAACATAAAATTTGGTTAGAAAACCACTAAGGTACAAAGAAACTAATAATAGTTAAGACCTCAACATCGGGTAGATAAAATTGATAATATGAAATAGTAAGTTCGTTCCATGTTAACTACATAACATAGTTTAGTTATATCTATAAAGTTTTGACAAACATATGAAAATATCTATAAAGTTTTGACAAACATATGAAAAAATCCATGTCGCTTTCTTATCTTGCTAATACCACTTAAGCAATAGCAAAATTAATTGAAAATTAGAAAAAGTAAGGGATTAGATGGTAATTAGTAGATTAGGTAGGTGAGATGGGCGATTGTAGCCAATTTGAATGCAACTACCAGTTCACATAGCGTAGAATAAGATATTTAGGCTGATTAAATCCTTGGATTAGGGTCTATACCTCAAATGGTTAGTAACTTACCAATTTGTATTAGACTTCAAGATCTCATTCAGTTTGTGTTCAACTAACTTGTTTTTATGTACTATTTTTAAATGAAATACAGGTCAAATTGAACACACACTCATTTTTAGTGAGTTCTGATCAAATTAATAGAGTCAAGTGATGTTTATAATTTGAAGTGATTTTCGTCATATCGTTTTCAAAATATAGTTTCTTTGAGCTACGACTAGAAAACGTGCCGAAAAAAACTTGATCATAATGGCGGCTAATTGATGTCCTATTACCACTCATGACTTGCATACTTTTGGCAATTAGAAATGTACTGCATGAATGGCCAAATCTATGTATGGTTTCAATCAATTT